>NC_091119.1:75005391-75305391 GCF_040183065.1 Periplaneta americana
AAAAAAATCTTATTAACATTTAAAGCGATCACGTTATGGACATAATCAAGCATAGTCTCCATTAGTTTGGCACGAAATAAAAGAAGACTGGAACAATTTTATACCGTAACCAAAGACGCTGTGTAGTTATTTGACAACATATAGAGCGAACAGAAATACAAATGCATATTGTAGTAATAGTTCAGATGAAAGGAAAATTATTAGTATTAACTAAAGGGTGCGTCAGAAAGAACGGATGGATTTCAAACTATCGATACGCAACGAGGAGAGAGATATAGTGAGGGGGACCACGACTGTTGGGTCAGCCATAGAATGCAGTTTCAGTTGATAATATGGTGTTGGTCTGGTGTACAACGTGCTTTCATCGTAGAGACATTTTTGAAAATGGAGAGTCTGTGATCGCCACTCAGGACTCATTTCGACATCGGATGTCACGCTAGGATTCCAACTCGGAATACAATTTTGCGGTGGGTGGCTTCATTTCGTATCACAGATTCAACATTAAAGAAGAAATCACCTGGACGAAATTCTATTGCACTGAGATTGTCCGAGGCTACGGTAAGATCTCGCGCCCTGCGACTTCTTTCTTTGGGACCATTTGAAGGCGTAAGTTTGTAAACATCGATCACATACACTGGACGAACTGAAGACAGCGATTCGTGAAGAAATCGTGGCAATTGCACCAGCTATGACTGTGAAAGTGATGGCGAACATCAGAAAACGCCTCGATGCCTGTATTGAAAGCCAAGGACATCATATGGATAATGTTGTTTTACATAAATAAACTGCATGTATTGGTGAATATGTTGATAACAATAAATTTTTGATTTGATGAATCTTTACAATTTTCTTGCCATGTGAAATCCATCCGTTCTTTCTGACGCACCCTGTATTATTAACAAAACACTGCTTGCTGTGTAAGGCATTACATTAGGTCTATATTGTAAACACAGGTTTGCTTTGATATGCACAAGAAACGAACAATTATTATTTATCTGTTTTCATATCACAGAATATACACCTGTAAAATAAAAACACATACCTAATGTTTTAGTTTGAAATATAAGTAGGTCTCCATGCATTAGCTTATTATCACAGCTGTAATATGAAATAAACGTCACATGCATGAATTAGTCATATAATAGAACTCAGGCCTAGTGTACATACCATCTTGCCTATTGATTCATTATTATTATTATTATTATTATTATTATTATTATTATTATTATTATTATTATTATTATTATTATTGACTCTGTTAACTATTGTCTTGCAACATTTTTATGTAAAGTCGTGTTGCACTGGTAACTTTAAGTTGTGTGCTCACATCTGCTCATTATGTAGTAGTTTCTTTTAGTTGATTATTTAACGACGCTGTATCAACTACTAGATTATTTAACATGGATGGTATTGATGATAGCGAGATGGTATTTGGCGAAACGAGGCCAAGGATTCGCCATAGATTACCCTGACATTCGCCTTATGGTTGAGAATATCGGAAAAAAACTCAAGCGGGAAAAGAACCCGCGCCTTAGCGCGACCCCGGATCGGCCTGCCTTAGCCCACTGAGCTACGCCAGTAGCTCTTTATGTACTTCTATGTCAGTTTAACAAGTTTAAAATATGATTCTCGGGAGGAATCCGGGATCCATTTTTTAAAATATGTTCCTATAAGTGTACAAAGATTGTACAAGTGTTCTATTTTTAGATCACATTGTTTTCACACGATGTAAGAATGCTATTGAACTGTCAACATCTGTATAATCGTTCTTTCACTTAAGCGGCGTATTTCTATAATGTCAGATGACGGTATGACAAAACTCCCATTATTCTTTCGTAAAAAAAATGGACGTACCTTATCTTCCAATGTAGTTTCAACAAAACACAATTTTTATTGTCTGTTACCATAACAATAGGTTACAAACATTTCTTTCAAGTGCTGAAAAGTGAATCTTCTTCTATTGTCTCTGAGGATAGATTTATACTGACTAAAAGAGCGTTCGACGTCACAAGAAGTAACTGGTACATAATTCAATTTCACAATGTCTGCTGGGGATAAGTCCAAGTTAATCTTCACTGTTGATTCACCACTCATCACAGCAACAACCTTTTGTAGTTCTTCATATCCAGGGTTTTTTGAAAGTACAGTGTCCACCTTAGCTCTTACTGCATCTGCAACTTTACCTCTACCACGATTCAGTTGTTCCACAGTACTATTTATAATTTCAAAACTTTCAGATAGTGAAAGGTGCCTATTTTGGAGACTTTTGAGCGTTTTTATGATGCATGAAAATGTATGCTGAATGTGAGCTAAGTCATTCTTCACACTTATGTCACAGGTAACTGTTTTCGCAGTATCAATTGAGACTGCATCTTCAGAGTCCAATGCAAGGAGAACATTGTTAATAGAGTCTATATGTTCGGCATAATATTCAACTGCTTCTAGCCATGTACCCCATCTAGTTAAAATTGGCTTTGGTGGCAATGGAATTTCAGGGTACATTTCTTTCAACACGTTAACTCTACTGGGAGCTTTGAGAAATACTTTTTTCACTGATGAAATCAACAAATCTACTTTAGGGAAATTGTCTCTGACCACTTCTGCCACACGATGAAATGCATGCGCCACACAAGTAAAATGAGTCAATTTAGGATATACAACAGATAATGCTTGTCCAGCTTTGACCATATAAGGGGCAGCATCGCTAATAAAGAATAACACATTATCGTACATAATACCCTTTGGCCACAGGATACCCATAGCTTCGTTGAACAGTTTAACTATAGTTTTGTTATTGCACTTTTCTAGAACATCACAATGTAAAAGAATTCGTTCAGAATATTGTTCACTTAACAAACCGATAACTACATTACCAACAAGTCTACCTTCTTTGTCGGGAGTCTCATCAATGGAAACCCAAATTGAACTATCTTTAATTTCATCTCTTATCTTCTGTATTGTCTCATCGTAGATGGATGGAGCATACGTCTTCCTAAGTGTTGACTCATCCGGGATTGTATGTTGAGTATATTTTTCAAGGAATTCCCTGAAGACCTTATTCTTTAGTTTGTAGAGAGGAATATCAGCAGAGATGAGAGAACGGCACAGGTCGATGTTAAACTCAGATCTTACATTCGATGTTGTTGGTTGTGTTAAAAACAATTGTCTCTGCTTGGAATTTAGTTGTTTGTTGGCCTGATGTTTAATAGTTGTAATGTGTTGTTGCACCAGGAACTTTTGTGTAGATGATACTGCACACTGACACAAATTACAAAATAATATTTTATTGTCAGTTGATAAACCATCTTCTTTAAATTCTGAAATGTAACTTGTTAGTTTTGATTTTAAATTGACTGAATGACGTACTTTTGGCATATTTACCGTCTTTATAGTATGATTTACAAAACTGAACCTATGTGTACTCTGACTGGCATTTAACTGTTGAGCTGCACAACTGAAGTCTGTTAAAAATTTTAAATTAAATTAATACAGTTTTGTAACTTACTTTCCCATTGTTGATAGGACTGCTAATTTTCAAATAACTCTGATGTTAAAGGGATTACTGAACATGTGTTTAAATCTCTATTGTTGAAATGTATTTTTAAAAGTTAATGGAATTTTGTTTTGTTTTATTGTTAAACCTAATATAATATGGACTGTTTTATATGAAATATGGAAAATATATGGAAATTAACGAAAATATGTACTAAACTCTAAAATATGGAAAAATATGGAAAATAAAAGTAGGATTTTTCAACCCTACACATTGTGAAACATAAAGATAATGCAAAATATAAATTATATTAGCTTTATAAGTAAATATGTATTTACATATAAATCCTTTCCCTGATTATGATTATGATTATCATATTATTATTATTTCTATTTCTATTATTATTATCATTATTATTTTATTATTATTATTATTGTTATTATTATTATTATTATTATTATTATTATTATTATTATTATTATTATTATTATTATTATTATTATAGGTACTAACTACTACATAACTATTAACACATGTTACGTAGGTATAGATTTACATAATTTTGTTAGTCAAGAAATTGCAGTTAATCAGTTTCCTATGTAGGTCCAGTAATAGCAAAGTAAAGTGTTCAATTTCTATTGCAGCACCGTAAATAATATTGTTTTCGCTATATTGCGTTTTATAACACAGTTCACACGTTCACAAGTATTCGATACGTGTGTCGTCTCATCAGCCTTAACTGCTAAAAAGTCAGCAGCTTTCTTTATTTCTTTGAAATCTCATCATGGCATACATCAAAATGGCTTGAAGGACTTCGTTCTGTATAGTGTTTGATGTGCTCTTAAACACTGTTCTTCTTTCCAAATGTGCGTCTAATTCAGAACTGAAATTCATGAGGCCAAGAAAAATACTAGCGTTTATAGATGAGTTTCCGTCTTCGTGACCTCTAAAAGCCAACTAAAAGCTTCACAAAATCGCACGCACATATCCGTTCTAGGTAACTTTATCATTGTGAAGTTCAACAATCCAATTGAATCCAATTGTGTCTATATGTTTGTTTGACCCAACACTGCTAATTCAACATTATTGTTGATGTGTGCAACTGAAGAATCGTGTTTTTTAATTCTTTCATTCATGTGCTTCAAATCAATCATATCTGCAGAACGATAATCAAAATTATATAGTTACTACGCACAATCCTAAATTCAAACAGAAAAATAAATAAAATTCATAAAACGTACTTATTTTTGTCAATAAATGTTCGCCGTCGAACAATAGGCAAGGAAAACAAAATATAGCTCTTTTATATTGCAGCCGCATATTGGATTTTCTAAGTCCAAATGTTGAATTTTCTTGTCACTTCTCTATTACTGTTCTTCGTCACTTATAATTTTAATTCATGTGTAGGTCTATCCATCTTCTTTACTTTGATCTTTTCATGTAAAGGTCTTATAGAAAATTACACATTTAAAAGATATTGCACACTATTCATTGTAGCATTTATGATGGAACACATCTGAAAGTGCTCCTAAACCCTCCTATGCACATTGTATTGCCTCCCTACCATGCTCCAAAGCCTGCCAGTGAAACAGTACTACTGCGCATGCTCGAATGGAACAGTGTGCCGCAAGTGTCGAGCGGTAAATGTAAGTCCCAGGCGTCAACAAGAACAGTACACAGTCATGCAGTGTTATTTTTACATAGTATTATAATAAAGAATTACGTCGCTCACACAGTCTACTGCAGCTCATTGATATAAATTTTAAAATGTTGTTATTTGAAGAAGTGGTGCACTGCTCCTGTGCTCCTTAAGAAAAATCGCCACTGATATCAACTGAAACTCTAACCAAAAAACAAGATAGACGACTTGTGTAAAATAGAGTAAACACCGAATGTTAAAATATCGTGTCACTGGGTTCGCGCGTCGCCATGTTGGTAAGGGAATCTCTCTCTCTTTCTAACATAGTTGCTGCACGATGTTAACGCCAAATTCGTGTATGCATATTGAAATTATTTATATTGTGGGCTATCATGAACTATTTATATCAATTTAATATGGGCTATGAATTCTCTAAACTTGGACATAAACATCATAAATGAAATTAAGTATGTATAAAGTGCTCTACATTGTAACTAAAAAAAAATAATATACAGGTGATTCAGACCACCCGTAACAGCAATTTATTTCGGAAACTAGTGCATTAAAATTTTCGAGACAGAAATGTTTAAACTAAAGCACATGTGAACTTTCACTTGAGCTTGATTTCACTAATCAGCCTTAACAGGAAGTAGGGTCAGTGGCGTATTACTTTAAAATTTCAAATGGGAGTCGTGGTCAAATATGGCACCATTTGATAGAGCTCTTCAAAACAAACAACTTTCACAGGAAACATTTTTATTAACTCCTGCTCTTTCAATGAGAAAACGTACGAAAAGGCAATGGGTGATTCAGACCACTCGTAAGTCATTTATTTCGGAAACTAGTGCATTAAAATTTTCGAGACAAAAAATATTTGTAACTAAAGCATATGTGAACTTTCACTTGAGCTTGATTTCGTCAATCAAGCTTAACAGAAAGTAGGGTCAGTGGCGTATCACTATAAAATTTCAAATGGGAGTCGGGGTCAAATAGGGTACCATTTGATAGAGCTCTTCAAAACAAACAACTTTCATACGAAACGTCTTTAAGAATTCCTACTCTTTCAATGAGAAAACGTACGAAAAGACAATGCCGTGAATATTGAGGAATGTTACAATACGAAAATGTAAACAAGACAATTATGTTGACAGATGTTACTGAAAGACTGGACAATGCCATTAATTTTTACAAATGTTCAAACTGTCTGCCGTTCTGAGCAGCACACACACTCGTACTCTTCTTCGTGATGGGAATATAATGGTGAAACAGTGCGCAGTCTCGCCCGTTCTCGTACTACGTGATGACGTCGCGCGGGAAGCATTGCGAACTCTCTCGCAGCTTGCTAGCTTAGCTCAGCTCAACTCCGTAAGGTTTTGGAAGTGGAGTAGGTTAATTGATTATGAATACCAAGAAATCAGAACTAAATATGGCATTTTATATTACTTGTTATTAATTAAATACACTAACTTTTATGAATTCTGTATATTTAAAACATAAAACAATTTTAAGCACATGAGGTGGATACAGTCACCCCATTCAGAATTTAAAATAACAACACGCGTCAAAAAAAAATCTGAATCTAAATTTAAAAAATAATAAACAAGTTCACCAAAATTCAGATGTAACAATTCTTCAGTTCGTATACAATAGACCTACATATTATAATTATTTAACAGTAAGTAATTGAATTATTGAAACAGCAGTATAATTTGTGAGATAAAAATAACTATAAAGCTACCTACTAAAATTAATTTTACATTACACATTCAGTTTATGACAAATGGGCCGGTTTCAACAACCTTCACTAAGGTTTTAATGATACTTTAATTTATTTACTGGCTCATCAAATCATTTTTATATCTCACCAACCATCTTTAGCCTAACGAACCAGTAAAACTATCGCTAAATTAAGTGATAGAAATTTCCGTCTTTAAATTTTTAATGATTCATTAGTTCCAATATAAAATGGCGGAACGTTTCGACGCAGAATTGTTAGGCCTATATCGGGAACTGCTCGAATATTAAGAGTCAGATGAAGATAATGTTAACCATTTAAGAAAGGATCATTTTGAAAATTTGAATGACACAAAAATTCACGAAAGATACCGCGTCACGAAGATCGTGGTACTCAAAATTTTAGAAGAAATTGATCATAGGTTATAATGTCATAAAAACAGCTGAGACAAAGCTGAAACTAGTCAACTAGGTAACATACAACTGAATTTTTATTTTAACACATGAAAGTGGTTATTATAACTATACCTAAGAAATATTAGTAAATTAATACATAATATGCATTCAAATATAACGAAACTTAATTGGTATATTAACTTTCATTTATTAGAATTATATTATAGCTAGCGATAAGATATGTTTGCACTGGCTTTAAAACAGACGCGAAAGAACTGGATTCATGGATTTTCTTTCCAAAGGAAATTTCATTTCCAGCAGGATAACAACCCCGCGTACACCGCCATAAACGTTCAAAGACGGTTCACGGAAAGGCATGAAAAAGAGGATTGACAAATATCGAGACAACCCACCTCAAAATCCAGATCAGTTGTGGGATCAAGTTCTAGCTACCTGGGAAGATCTCGCTGAGGACCAGAACTATTTCCGCGATCTGATGACTCAATGCCCCGAAGATGCCAGGCAGTGATAGACGCCAGTGGCGTGTGGAAAAGTATTAGATCCACATGTGTATTTTTTTATTTTTCTTTAATTTGTTTGTTTATATATTTTGTTGTATTTCGGGAAGAAAATTGATCTCCCCAAGAGTTTTCTTAATTCTCCTAGTGGAGCCGGAGTTGCGAAATAATTCGTTTCACTACAAAAAAAAATATAAAATGAAGAAAGATAACATGTATAGAAATTAGTTACGTTAATAAAAAATAGTTCTCACCGAGAGTTGAACTCGGGTCCTACGGTTGATAAGGAAGCATACCAATGACTGCTCCACCAAAGAGCCGAGACGTAATATGCGTTACGAGGCATATAATAGGTGCTCGGCTTGAAGCCTAGGGGGACAGCGCATATAAAAGTACTCGTGTAAATCGCGGTCAAAATTTCACATTTCCACTACCAAGAGACATAACAAAACTGTTTTATAATACTGTACACGATTTGTGATATAGTAGACCGTGGTTTCTTATAAAGATGTTGTGATATAGTTATGAAAAATTCATAGATCGCATTTATTTATCCTTAATGAGCCATTACTTACTGTTCATTAAATGTGAAGAAAATTTGGTTGGTGAGCAGCTCGAATTTTAGTGAATCGTTAAATATTTTAATATTCAGTAGTTAATGTTAGTTAATGTTTCGTTTGAACTGATTTACTGAAGATTGGTGAAACAGGCCCATAGACATAGTTTTGCTAAATGTACTGTGGTAATGCTCAAATGCCACTGTGTGATGTGAGTTATTCCAAGTACATCATCGATTTAAAAATGTGTCACATTAATAGCATTACTGATACAAGAATAACATTCAATATAATATACATATATAAACAAAGAATTAACACTGTGCACGTACACACAACAGCTGTTTGTTTTGTTCCTCGAACACTGCGGTGCGAACTAGCGCGCCGCTTCTGCTTCCCAAGTGACGACAAGCGCAGTAGGAAACGAGTTTGAGTCAACCTCTTCTTCTAACACTGTCATTGACTCGTAACACTTCGGCGTGGTCAAGTGACTGGAAGAGAGATACGCTCCAGGTGTGCCAATAGTACAGAAGTTAACACGTCACGGTTTTTTCAGCATTTGTCTACAGGAGTTGTGTATCCAGTTTATAATGTTGAGATGACTGCTTTGGTCAGACGTGAAATACCAAAGGAGACGAGTTCACAACGTTCCGCCAATAAACGAGAAAAGGACTAATCAGGGTAACCAACTCTAACAATGAAAATTATAGAAATTTAAAAGCGTAAAATTAATTTCGCCTATAGGAAAGTTACACTAAATGAATATATTTGTAATTTTTTTTTTTTACTGTTTTGCTAAAGAAGCAAGCACGAGTCTTGACAAAAGTGGAAATATAATGTACCGGTAAGAGGAATTGAAAAAAAAAAAACAGTTATGGTGTTAGCGTTGCAGGTACTACTGTAGCCTATATACAAAGTTAAATTTTTCCGCGGTTTCGTGAGCGAGTGTGCATAAAGATCGCGTTGTGTACATTATTTTCTCTACTGTTCTTATTATATTAATTACTAGCAGTACCCGTGCGCTTCGCTGCACTTGTTATAAATAAATATCATTCACTTAAATCTGTTATATTTCCAAATACAGCTTTGTTATAGTTAGTGAATAATTAATTTATTATCAATTATAAATCGTTTGCTCCTGAATTACTTTCAAATTTGTATTTAGAACTATGAATGCAACTGTTATTACCATGCAATAGATTCAGGAGTTGTTCGATTAATTCTACTTTTGAGCTTGGTATTATGTTAGACCTAACAGCGTCTGAAATAGAATATATTTGTAAGAACTGAAGGTTGTTATTCTCAGCTGGAAGAAGGCTTTGTCACCAAACGATACCATTTGAAATAAGGTGTTGTATTGCCCTATATTATTTAAAACGTGTGTTGATAACGGATGTAATATTATAAGTATTGGTTGTGGAGGCTCTTTAATCTCAGGAAGAAAAACTTTTCCAGCAGCGCAAAGCATTCAAAACTAATTTACAAACATGTTAAACGAATTATTCTTGCAACAAAAACGGACGCTCCGTAGACCAAATAGTCGTATTTCAATTATGTAATTACTTCATTGTTTCATATGGTATTGTATGACGTTATGACTGAAATACCTATGTTGTTAATTGTTTTTATTATAACATTCGACCATAACTGACTGAGTATATAAGATCTCGTGCTTAAGGGGTGGAATTTGGAGTTTGAAATGGCCTACAAACCACAAGTCATGCTAAAGATGTTGGTTTGTTAATTATTCAATATGGAGTATTGTACACTACAAAGAACTGTTACCTATTAAGTGTACATTACCGTAGCTCACCCAAAAACGCAATTAAGCAATACAGTAGTAGCAGCAGCAGCAGTACTTAAGAAGGGCGCGTCAGCTACTATGGCTATTTGCGCCCTTATCTAAAATTCTTAATATAACAAAGACATAAATAATATAATAATCGGAGTGTTAAAAGAACTAAAAAGCGTTGTCACGGTAAAACGAGGCACACAAATGCAGTATACATAAGGTGATTTCTACACAATCATAAAAGTGAGCAATTCTACGACCCTAGGCGGTATTAACCCATTTATGCCCAAGACTTTTTTTTGTTGAATATTTTCATAATTTTTGCACCGCCACATGAAACTGAAATGGAAGTTAATTATTGTGCTGCAGGCTCCTTTGATTCTTCTAGTATACACAGCAATGAAATAAAAGTTAATTTTGTAATTCATTCCTTTGCATTTTTGCAGAAAAATAGTTAATGCAGACTGTTGCGAAAACGCAACAATAGGCGCAATAAAAATATGTAGTTATGTTACTGAATAATTAATACTTAATATGTGCCACGTGTATATTTGTAAAATGATTCCATCTCTGGCTTTCATTCTTTCATAAAAAGAAACGCAACGCAAATCGGACATAAAATTTCAGTACGGTACCTCCAAATTGCATTAAATTTAACTGCAGTACACATAGCTAATTATTAGTTTCGATATTATATAAAGTTTTCTGTGCTTAAGGCTCTGTTTAGTCCTATCTTATATGCATTTGCGCCCAGTCCTTGATTCACTCATGAGCTTCTGTAATGACATAAAGCCTACGTCCATCTGAAGGAACTACACTTTCTAATGATGAAATAATTATTTAAATCTATTAAATAGTTTCTTGAGATTGCCTCATTCAAACTCACAAACATTCTCTCTTTATAATATAATCCGTATATTAATCCGATTGTTGTTCAAGGACTCCAAGGCCGTCTTAAATAATGCAGAGTCATTTGTTTTATCTTTATTACTCGTATATTAATGTGACGTGGCCATGATATAAAAACATTGTTATTTTAAAACAGATATATCTCGCCATATGGTAATGCAGAATTCCTACACGAAAATATTATGTACTTTGGTACATAATAGTAATATCAGTCCTATCAAAATTTTGCATAGAATAAAACTTATCGGAAATCGATTTTAAAGAAACTTGTCATGTAATATTTTTCATAAAAATCAATAATAAGCGAGGTATTTCGATTTATTTAATTCAGGCCCCCTTATAAACCCTCTTTTAAATAGAGTATTTTGAATGACATATGGCCTAAAATTTAAGTTACAACGAACTTAATTTATATTCCAATTTTCATGTAAATCGGTTCAGCCATTATCGCGTGAAAAGGTAACAAACATCCAGATAGACAGACATACAAACAAAAATTTCAAAAAAGCGATTTTCGGTTTCAGGATGGTTAATTAATTATACATGTTAACACCAATTATTTTTGGAAAATCGAAAATCACCAGAAAAATTTTAGCTACAGATTTATTATTATAGTCCCGTAGCTCTAATTTCCGGCAGCCAATCGCGTTGCAGGTCGGCTACATTTAATCGTGTGCGTCTTGTGATTCGCTGATTCATTTCTTAATGCTCGATAAATACTTAATATAATCGCCCGCCATTTTAGCTCTTCAATTGGCGTTCGCAGAAAGCACACGAAGACGTTATTTGCCGCTCAATTATTTGCTGAATTACATTGCGTTTGATTTATTATCATAGAAGTTACGACATAATAATGTTTAACGGTGTTGCAAATAGATTCCTCGTATGGTAGCTCGGCAACGTAAGAACAGAAATGGCGAATGATACTACCTACCTAGACTTTATAGAGCCTTCACTTTCTAAGACGTAAGCAAAGAGGCGGAGTCACGCCGGAAATAACAGCGTCGGGACTATAGTATAGATTAGGACTATTTTAAATAATTAAGAGTAATATTTGTTCATAAAATGAGTGTTCTTTAGGTATTTGGGCTGTTTATTAACAAATTGAAAGAAAAATGAAGATATCCTTCAAGAACTTAATGTGTCATCAGTACTGGACTATATCTCCAGATATCAGTTAAACTGGAAGGGACACGTCTCAAGAATGGTTTCATCCAGGATCCCTAAGGCAATAATGAAGTATCGTCCAAATGGGAAACGGTCACTTGGTCGACCTATGAAAAGACAAGAAAATTGCTTTTTCAGGCCGTAACAGTTCTTTTGGGACTAGTACTTGACAGGATGATGATGATGATGATGGTGATGATTATTAACAAATTTGTCCGCGGAAAGAAGTTTTTCTTAAATGAATCGCATTAAAAACTATTTGCGTAGTTGCATGTCACATGTCGAAATAGGTCTACTTTTTATAAGCTACAGCTCATCGTCTTCTTCTATAAGTAGGAAGAACACAAGGAGCAGAGGTAAAGGATAGTACACAATTTTGTTCGTTAAGAAAGCTCTCAAAACTTAAAGATTTTTTCTTCAGAAAATTTAATATATTAATTACATATTAAATGAAAGGAAAAGCACTTTTCAATAATTATGAATATAATAATAATAATACACTGCAAATTACTTATGCATTAGGTACTGGTATATAGAACAGACAAATCTACACAATCATCCATGGAGTAAAATATAGTAGGTAACGGAAGAAAAAGACCAATTATTGTGAAATTGAACAGTTACTTTATCAAAGAGCACATCATTGCCAATACGCGCCAACTCAAAGGCACAAATATATTCATAGAAAATGACTTTGCAAAAGAAATTGGAGAGAAAAGAAAGAAATTGATTCCAATATTAAAAGAAGCTCGAGGTAAAGGATTGAGGGCAACTTTAGTAAAAGATAAAATGAAGATAAACGGAAACATAGTTAACGTAGAGGCCTTAAATAATCAATTCACTGAGGATTTATTCAGTTGCTGCAACAAGAACAGAAATAAGGAAAGAGAGACTTGTGGAAATAGAGCAACATCAACACCACACGTAAACAGAAGAAGTGCATCACGAAACAGGAAGTCTAGAAGCGTAGAGAGGACTGATATGAAAAGTAACTCATCAAGTGGGCAGAAGGAATCAGAAATAACAAATAGAAGAATTGATGAGCTTACGGGAGAGAATAATATTAGAGCATACCTAAGTAAACTAGACAGCACTGTTTTCACAGATCCCTTTAGAAGAAAGAAGAGTGAAGAAGGAAAACCTAGTATGGAAGAAGATGCTGGAACCATTGAAGATGCTGTTTGAGGAGCTGGGGCACAGACTGAGAGAACGACCAGTGAGGGTAGTCTGAGGCGCGCAAGTTAAAATACAACAAGGAGAAGTGATTGTGGATCAACCGGCAAAGTCAGCGCAAGTGAAGATCAATTAATAACTTAAGAATGCCACATGCCGTTGGTAGTCTGGGGTGCGCGAGAGGAAGTGCTACAATATGGAGGAGCTGTGCGATACCGACCGATGGAGTAGAAGTAGGTGACGAACAGTTAATAAGAGGCAAAATGACAAATAGAAACTCTATCAGAAATAAAGTAGATTCAATCAAAACTATAGATACTGAACGAAACTATCTACTAAGAGATAGGCATCAACAAAGATTAAATTTTCCTAAAATCAGAAAAACTTATAAGATAAGAAGACAGGTTTTGAAAATAAGATAGAATTAAGTCAAGGTTATTAAAATTATAATAAAAAATTGAAAATAGAGAATTAAGGTAGTTATTAATGTATTCCGATAGCTATATTAATTAGTAAAAGTTCAGAAAAAAATTGGACTTTATAAATTGGTTAAGTAATATATTTTAATTTCAATAAGAATGCATTTATAACAAATTTATTAGTCATCATAATAGCAATGAATCGATAATGAGTACATGCGACACAATGATGAAACTAAATTGATGTTGATTATGTAAGCAACTTGTCAAGTTTGTTTTTAAGCAGGTATGCGGTAGTCTTCATAGAAGTTACGCAAACGTTTCTGCTGACAAGAAAATATTGCAAGAAAGAAAGATTAACCTACATATGGAATGTACCGATTCAGCTATTTCAGGTTCATGACTTACAGTATGTCGACATCTGATCACCTACTTGCATAATAAATTATTATGTAAAATAAGACCTAAAAATTACAAATAAATTTTGAAAAGGAGCAGATAAATAAGGTTTAAAGTCTTAATGATTATCACGATTGGTTTAAATATGCACTAAAACAAGACGTAAGTGCAAGTTTGAACCAATAAATTATTGAGATTTGCGATAGATTACTTAGTTTAGGAAATTATATATTTATTATGTAGAACTACATTTGTATATAGATCTTTTGTTAAATATATTGTTTTGTACTTTTGTGAACTATATCAATAAATCTATCTAAAATCTATCTATCTGATTGCGTAACTATCAGAGAGCGAAGTGAGTTTTAATTTTTATTTCAGATTATAGAGTAGACGTCAGTGGCGGATCGTACCTGAAAATAATAGAATGCTACAAAATATTGGGAAAACTTTAGTATACGGATACCTCAGTAACAATTATCTTGAAATACTAAAAAGAGCAGATTTGTCTGTGTTTGTCGAATTAGCATCATATTTCCGAAAAGGCATTTTTCAGTGACAATAGCTAATTTATTTTGTGTGCACAAAATTGGATTTTGGAGTAAGAGGGAAAGGAAGGCATCCGTGTCCTGAAATTTATCCATTTGTTTCTTTGACACCTGTCGTAGATCGTGAATTACCGCTACTGAATAATGGGTAAGGGAAGCAGAACATATTATCCTGTCACTGCGGCAAAACTTTTATCGCAACTGGAATATTGTTTCCCCATTTCCTTCTTTTTATGTACTCTTGTGACCAATGAATTCATCATCTTGAACAATTTTAATTAAATCGACATTTGGACTTGCTGTGTTTAGGGCTGTCATTTCCGCTTGAGCCAGTTTTTATCTTTTAGGATTTCTTATATCTTAAAAAAAATGATCTTAATTTAGTGAAATATTAATGCCTTTAAAATATAGGACTAGGCAAATTATTTGTCCGAATAACTACCTGAATCACCTATTATGAAAAAAAATATGAGTCCCTTTCATCACAAAATCAACAATTCACATTTTTATCTTACGGGTCATTCCATGTCAAAGGACCCTGAATGCAAAAAGATTAAAATATTTCAAAGTAATTGTAATATTCATATTTCTAGAGTAGATGAACCGTTATACCAGATAAACAGTTAATTTCATGAAAATATTAAATTATTTAATGTCTATGCATATTTGACTTTAGTATTAATAGTACTGCTGACAAAAGGAGAAATACACCTCATATGTTTTCTGCTTTGATCATCTTTGCTTGTCTTCTGATGTGTTGTTGCGTGAGAACCTTGCTGTGTAGATGTTCCACAATCTACTGTGAAACTTTGAAACAAATCAGATGAGTTTTTCAAGTACATGGAACTAAATCAAAATATTAAGATCATATGTCACACCCGCAACACAAAACATGATTTTATTTATGCCCATAAGAAAGTAATTAACTTAGCAAAGTGAAACTTTCAGAAAGTGAGGTTATCCACAAGATCTAAATTTTGACATATAACAACTTGTCCACACCTGTGGAGTAACGGTTAGGGCGTCTAGCCGCGAAACCAGGTGGCCCGGGTTCGATTCCCGATCGGGGCAAGTTACCTGATTGAGGTTTTTTCCGGGGTTTTCCCTCAACCCAATATGAGCAAATGCTGGGTAACTTTCGGTGTTGGTCCCCGGACTCATTTCACCGGCATTATCACCTTCATCTCATTCAGACGCTAAATAACCTAAGATGTTGATAAAGCGTCGTAAAATAACCTACTAAAATAAATATAACAACTTTTTTTGTAGCATGACTATTTTACACTCAAAATTGCGTTGCGTGTGTGACATTAGCCTCATATTATCAAATGTCACACCCGCAACACAAAACATGAAAAAACAGGGAAAGGCAAAAACAAGCTCTTCAAACTGATAAAATAAAGTTAAAGCTAAAGCGCAAGCAAGATAGAATAAGACAGAGACGGCATAGAGAAAACCTAAAGTAAGTACTTGAGACAAGTAATGCATCTCCTACAAGGGGTTCATATAGGAGCAACAGATCATTAGGGAAAGCAGTTTCTAAAGTGAACAGAGGTTTACCAAACAGCCTAGGGAAAAGGAAAGCACTGGTATCGAAATTTATATTTGAGGAATTGCCGGAATTTGCAAAAAGACTGAATCTGCTACAAAAATTAGAAGAAGAAGATACCGTGAGATTGAATGATGAAACATAAGATAACATGGTGCAGTTCTAACTCCGTGATGATATAAGCAGGACTGAGCTAGGTAAAAAAGACAATGTCACCATAAAGAGTGTTCAAACCGGCAAAAAAGAAGTGGTACAGAAACGTACTATGATGATGACCATTGCTGAACCATTCACCAAACAGAGTGTAAAAGGTGTAACAACACTATTTACATCTGCAGAAGAAATGAATTCATTATCATCATTCCTGGATAATCGTTGGAAAAATGTACAGCCAATTCCAAGCCTGCATAAAGTTTACTTTGTGTCTCCTATTAAAGAAGGTGTGGTGAAAGTTTCTGTAAGCTCTCAACAAGAAAAATTAGCAACAGTCCAATTATTACATCTTGAAGAAGGAGAAGGAGGAGGAGAAGGAGAAGAAGAAGAAGAAGAAGTCTAGATCTTCATGCAACAACAAGGACAATACCAAACTTGAGCCCGGGGATTTTGTACGTGTATCTTTAACTGCAACAGGAAACAAGACGTCTTCTTTGCTATTGTGATGGAGTATAAGGAAGTGTTGGTGTTGCCAGTAAATGAGAACAAATCTTGGGGGGACTTGTCAGTGATCCTGAAGAAAGTGAAACCTCCTAATTTGATTAATAATAGGGGTCAATTTGCCTTTAGGCGACTAAGCTTGCATTTAGGCTACATGAATGTTTGTAAAAATTTTTTAAATTTGTATGTGTTTTTTTATTAATTTCAATAGCTGTGGTATTTCTTTGTTTTCCTTGTAAATAAAAAATATCTATGTCACATTGCTCCTGATAAAAATATGTAAACTTAACATGTCTTCAAGTATCACACACGCAACGGTCACACACGCAACATTTTCAAATTAGAATTTACGTGGAATGTTAATGTTCCTCAGGAACTTCTATTATATCATCTCAAAAGTATACATTTTATTTATATCACCAACAAGTTACAATCATATTCATAATCCAAAAGAACAGAATTGTAATAAAATCTTCACTTGCATGAGAAGGAGTTGTATCATTTTGTCACACACACAACAAAGATTGACATTTTATTTTTGTTAAGTGTATTCTTCTTAACCAACTCAAAACTTCATAACTGAATTAAGTGATTGATGGTCATATAATATATAAAAATAAAAATGTTAGCTCTTAAAACATTTAATCTACAATGTCTTCTGTAAGTGAATCTGCTGTTAAAATGTCACACACGCAACCATGGAATGACCCTTACATATCCCATGAGATACTATTTGGATAAAAAAGTAAAGACTTTCAATTTTTTATACGGAGAAATTATAAAGAAATTGTGTTTTATATGAACAATGTAAAGTAGATTTATACAGTGTAGTAACTGTTTCAGTTAACATAGAGAATATGTCACTGCTAATGCACTATCTAATTACACGATGGAGGAGTATCGTCTGTCATTTCTGTCTAATATCAGAAAACCCGCAGCTTCCTTGATGCAAGATCTAATATGTTTATTTGGGACCTTCGCGATTCTTTTATTGTGCTTTGATTTCGATTCATATTTTCGGAAGAAGGAGCTGTTAAATTCAGTAAAGGAATAACTATTACCTTCAGTCTGTTATTAAAAACAGACTATTAAAAATTAACAGTCCTATGACGGATTTGAAACTTCGGTATACTTTTCCAATTTATTACATTCTATTTTTACTTATCCCTAATGTTTCGAATTATGGTTATTGAAATCCGATAATCAAAAGTGATCTGAATATATTTTGTGATTTTTGTACATAATAGGCTATGCTCCATCCCTCTAATTTTAAACGTTTCGTCTACAACTGTTGACAGTGTTTTTAGTTAGTACTCGCATTTTGCTTATGATATTGTTTGTGTTTTGTTTTTTAAAGAAGTTTATATAATGACGCAAATAGCGATAGTAGCTGACGCGCCCTATTAAATCTCATTAACTAATGTCTGTCTGCGTTTATTTACCTGTATGAGCATGGCACACCTAAAAGACAAAAGCAAATAACTGTAGTAGCTTACCGGTAGTAGAATCAGTAGTAATAATAAAATATAATAATAATGGTAATAATAATAATAATAATCATCATCATCATCATCATCTTGTAACAGAAAAGTAATATTCTACTGGTGTTTACATGACTACTCCCAATCTCTATCTTTTGGAAATCTGAAAAAAGATCTAGCATATTTTGCTAGGCACAGTTTTTAAAAAACATAGAACAAACATTTCCATATTTAACTGACATTGTGTAGGCTACAACTATAATGAGAATAATCCTTAGGACATCATGAGTTTGTTGAAGAACAAAGCTCATATCACAGTTCAACACGCTATTCGTCTCGTCATCCTCGCTGCCTACAATCCCTGCCGCTAGATAGCACTGGCGAGTCATTCGCCACTTTTACCGTGAACTTTCCGGTATTTTACACCCGTATTCGCGATGTTTCGGACCGAGTTGTATAGGGTTTTAACTGTAGATCTACTACAAATTATAATAGGGTATAATTTAAAACAATCCCTCTCTTTTTTTCTCTCGTACAAAATAGTTTAATAGTTTATATTACATGTCTGAGAACAATATGTGTAGACAAGGTCAGATAAGCCAAGAACAATTACAAAGAGACTGTACGAACAAAAAATTCTTCATCGCATATACTGTACATCAGCATTTCTCAAACGTTTTTGAAGTGGGGACCACTTTTTTAAGTCAGAACAGTTCCACGGACCACCTTACTCTTGTTCCCTTCGAAAGCAAATTTATCATTTTTGTAGCATATTTTAATACCAGTATATTTATATTTTAAGACGGAATTGATTAATTATAATACTTTTCCAATTATATTTTTTGTAGCCAATCACAAGTAACTTATAACAAATTCTGTGCATTGTTGATTCATCGCTTGCCTGTTAGCTGTTTGAAATCCTTCTTATGTGGTACACACAGCAGTTGTCCATGTCTCTGTTAAATACTGCCCATTATAAATACTGGAAAACTGGCTTCGATCCGGATCTTTGAAAAGAAAGGAACATGCCGATACTATTGATTTAGGCAGTGCTAATAGTTCAGAAGCTGAGTGTGAAGAAATATAGTATTATCAGTTAGAGTGCCATTAAAGAAATATCTAGTCCTAGTGGTAGCTATTCAAAGAAAAAATAATTTCGTAAATATGACTTGGTACTTGAATTTACTTGGTGTGGCAATGAGAGTGAACTAAAACCTCGGTGCGTTGTTTGTTACGAAGTGCTTTCGAACGAGTGTATGAAATTCGAGAAATTGAAATGGCACTTAGAGACAAAACACACAAGTGTAAAAAGTAAACCTGTCGGATTTTAAAATAGGCAGAGTCTAAAATTTCTTATATCATCATCTGGAAGAACAAATAAAAAAATTAGTGCAGAAACATACCTGATTTACAGCAAGTAAAGATGCAATTTGGCACGTTCTATTATTGGTGTACGACGTACTGTACGTTCCCCATTTCAATGTGCATAATGGGTGTCGGCAAAACTATTAAGAAAGTCAATACATGAAAAGGTTCGGTACTTTGGTCCTCTGTTATGAATTCGGGTGGTCTCTGGCTGGGATACAGGCGTGGCGCCCGAAATTTCATGAAATATCAGTACTGGGAGAAAAAGTGAAAGGCGATTACCATGTGTCATTTCCAAACTCAGAGATTTTCAGTTATAGTGTGATACGCAATTCCTTTGAATTTTATTTTTTCTTCCGTCTTTTTTGAAGGACCACAAGGGCAGAACTCGAAGACCACAGGTGGTCCGCGGTCCATAGTTTGAGAAATGCTGGCTTTAGGGAATCTTTACTCAGAGGAAATCTGAAGTACAGGGACATCACTTTATTTTTACCAACATTTTTAACATTAACCTGGCTATACTCGGAAACACTGTTACCCCCTTCCATTACAGGAGTTTGGTGTTACTAGTGCAATATGTAAACAGATCATTTTACTAGCTATAGGAGGAGAGTAAAGTAGTGTATCCACTTATGTTATAGAGAAATGCGATATTACGATTTTCAGTTTGTTTATTACTTTTAAGGTATTTTATCAAAATACAGTAGAGTAGTAACAGTTTTTTTTCACAAACTCAACTCTTCAGGCAGTTGTATTCAATATATAATGGCTACTTTATTCAGCATATTACCGTACTTTGGGTAACTCTAATTTCACTTCTGCTCAGTCCACACATATAAAGTTATTCAGTCATGCTACACACCGTACCTGTGCGAAATAAGCAGGGGCAGGTGTTTATGGAGATTACGAAAATCACGACATAATAAATATACAATAGATTTTTACTAATTTTTACGAATTAAGTGATTCTGATTAATAATATGCGGATAAAATAATCACGACAAATCGCGAAATAGAGTTCTAATAGCGAAATATGAACACATTCGCGAATTATTATTATTGTGTCGTTTTATAGCGAATTTCATATTCTGAGTTCTTTTTTCGGACTATTTTTTCTTTTGAATTTGTTATAATATCGAAGTAGGCTACATTGCATGGTATTCCAGGTGTTCTGATTACATTAGTGAACAAAAAAGACTGAGAATTCAACATTTCACTAATAATTTGAAAGTGTTAATTTGAGGGCTGCAAGTTTTTTTTTGTGTTTAATTCATGTGTGTTAAATACAGTCTCAATTCAACAAATATTGTCTATTGGCCATACCGCACCTTTACCAGAATCCAACGAACCTTTAATATTAATTATTTGGAAAGTAATATTCATACTGAGTTAATACTCCAATTTCAAAATAATTGTATTTTTCAAAATTTCCATTAATATCCGCCAAGAGTACAAATCAATCTCCAACAATCTCCGCCGACACCAATATTAAAAAAACAGAAATGATGAAGTTAATCTCCATAAATACCTGCCCCTGGAAATAAGCTTCAATAATATAGGCTCCTTCTTCTATAGAAAACGCAACCATATTTCTGAAACACACTATACTCTGTACTGTTTACTTCACTGCTAGCAGACTTCGAATGCAACAGCGGTCGTAAGTTTGTGTGGCTGACGGGAACAGGAGCATTAGTGAAAGGGGTGGGAGTCAAGTACATTCAGAAACGCAGGTAGAATAAAAATGCAAGTAAAAATAAAGTGATGTCCCTGTACAATAGTTTATCTTCT
Organism: Periplaneta americana; assembly: GCF_040183065.1. NCBI lineage: Eukaryota > Metazoa > Arthropoda > Insecta > Blattodea > Blattidae > Periplaneta > Periplaneta americana. Next base: position 75,026,973 of record NC_091119.1, read on the forward strand.
GTAACATAATACGGAATAGAAATTAAAGATTAACTAATCAGTGAAATGTAACATTCCTTCTTTATCTTTACATCCGTGTGCATTGCTGCAATTAAAAGCAGCACTCGAACGAACATACTTATTCAGCTCAACCAAACAAATGGCCGCCCGTCGGCTGTTCAAATTGGGAGCATAACACTAGCGCCAGTGAGCGGTCTAGCGGTTATTTAGTAAGTCTATGCACAATAATGAGCACGGTGTTGTGTGGAAAAGCATGACAAAATATTACGGTTGGGCAAGGTGAAGTGCTGTTCTGCGCATGAGCAGACACTACTAGCCGTGCTGAATTGGGAATCAGCACGTTGGAAACATTTGAGAGTAAGGATGGATTCCATTGAGTCTGTAGCACTAAATTATCAAAAATAGTGAACTATTATAGGACTAAGTAGAATTTGTATTGTGTGTGAGTTGTTTTAAATACCATTTCGACGATAATTTTATGGCGTGCTGCAGTACGTTAGTACGTAGGGAGCGCCGTCACCGGTAGACGTAGATTTCTATGTTTGCGGTCATTCAAGTTGTATTCAGCCTCACCGCCTGCGATGGTAGACTGCCAGCAGTACTTGTACAGACCTTAATGAGCGATGGTTCTGAGCTCGTTTCCTGGAAATACAGTCGAAGGTGAAAGAACAATTAAAAACTATTGTAATTAGCTAGGATTTTGAAGACAAAACATTTCTAAAAATAATTACTTTTTAGACAGTCATTTCATAATGACAACTTTTCGATCCCCATTTTAGTATCGAAAGTCACTGATTTCTGCATCCATAAACTAGCGTGCTTAAAAGTAAATTTCCGTGCCTGAAAGTACTTTTAAACACGCTAATTAGAAATACTGAAAACATAAATTCCTACTATTTATTTATTATAAAAATATCCACAACACAATTATTTAAATTGGTAATTACAACATTTGGAGATTTCATACCTACCTTATTCTCTTACGAATCACTCATTTTCGTTCTATATTAAGTATTAAATTACATAATTCTGATTGTTGTCTTATACAGTGTAATTGTCCGGTCCGATTATTAAAGAGTCCTCTGAAGTTAAGTATTTAGGCATAATTTTCGATAATCATTTAAAATGGAACCAACACATTAATTACCTTTGTAATAAATTACGCAAAATAGTATATTATTTTGTTTTATTGAGGAATTACTTGTCAATAAGTTTATTACGCACAATATATTTAACTTTATTTCAATCGGTAATTATGTATGGAATTATAGGATGGGGTAGCTCATTTAAATCCAATTTTAATCCACTTTATTTATTACAGAAGAAAATAATTAAAATATGTCTTCATAAACCTATTGATTTTCCATCTCAAAATTTGTTTCTAGACTTTAATGTACTTAACGTAAGACAAATTTATTATATTGTATTAATAAAATTCATACATAAAAATTTAAATAATTTTGAATTGCATTCTCATAGTTATGAAACAAAAGGTATGAATTCTTTAAGATTGTTTGAACCAAAATGCAACACTGTTACAGTATTTAATCATAGTAGTAATTTAGGCCCAAGAATATATAACAAATTTATATTTAAAATATCCTAATCTGGTCAATTCTAATAGTTCTAGTATTAAATTAAATAAGTTATGTATGGAGTTTATAAAAATTTAATACTTGTAAATTTAAATTTATATAATTTATTGCATAGTAGACATACGACAAATTGTATTGTATTAATTTAAATTCAGGAGTCCGACCCTGAGCACGAGTTCTCCTCTTTCAGGGGCGAGCTAAAATTTTTATCTGTATATATTATATATTATGTTATAATTATTAGCAAAATAATAAATAAATGAATAAAATAAATAAATAAGTATATAAATAAATAAATAAATAAATAAATATTACAAATTACGTGACAAGCAGAAAACAACTTCCTAATAACCAGCAAAACAATCACGATGGTCTGCTACGAATACATACCCGAAGGCCGTAAAATCTCTCTCTTTCCATGCGAATGTAATACTCTTACGTTTTTAACATCAGAAGTTCGCCATTGCGAGAGAACCAATCAATAATTTTATTCTCTTTCAAATATAAATACATCAGGGATTCTCGAGCGACTATCTATAAAATCTTGTATGAAACACATGCAAAACTAGCGTTTTAAGCACTTGCCGTGTTGTCCACCTCCCCTTCGTGAAGGTGAACAATCTTTATTTCTAGTGCTTAAAACGTTCTTATTTCGCAACTTGTTGCATAAATAGCTATTTTAATGTACCGAAGAACATGTGATATTTCCATGCAGATATTCTGCGTCATCATACGATGAAAGAGTAATGGAACGGAGAAAAATTCTCTCCGGCGCTGGGATTTCAACCCGGGTTTTCAGCTCTGCGTTCTATGTGATTTAAGACGGCGCTTATTCCGTCGGATCCCGGCCAACAAGTCAATCATAACGAGTGCACCTCAGCACATGTGTGGACTTCAGTCCTGCGTTCATAGACATCTATGACTTAGTGCAGAGGGCGGCCACTAGAGGGAACCCAAGAGTTGGAACTTAAACTGAGACGATTCTGTCCGGTGCCGGGGTGGGTATCCGGTGTGGCTTAGTGGATAAAGCATCAGCACGTAGAGTTGAAAATCCGGGTTCAAATCCCGGTGCCGGAGAGAATATTTCTCCGTTCCATTACTCTTTCATCGTATGATATTATTATTATTATTTCTGATACCATTACCTTTTAAACACATTCACAAATATACATTTTGTAAACATGTCTACATTACACTTTTCATTGGCAATAAATAATTTTGCATAGCCTAATGTTGTTACATTTACGGTATAAGAGTAACTATTTTAACACTTTTGTTAATAGTAAATCAGTTTAAGTAATGGCTATTTTGCAACGCTGTTACAAGATGCGTACTCACCTTAGAGCTGAGCACCGCGGGGACAGGGTGTAAGGGCAGTCTCCTCGTGACTGCCATAAGTGCAGCAGGGAAGAGTGTTTCCGTCTGTTGGCAAGTGCTACTGAATTTACTGCGATGTAGCAATTTTTTCTGGAAATGAAATCGATTTCTTATTAAATAAAAAGAACAAATGGCGAAGGAATATTCTGCTCCTTTTACCTTAAGGATTTAGTGTGTGAAGTTACAGTTATTGAACACTCTACACATTTTCTTACCACCTTTTACAGTTGAGATGCAGCTCTTTGCTTGTTTCATTTTCTATGAACTGAAACAACCCAGAACTCACCACGAGGAGGTGGCTGCATGTCGAGTTCCGCCCTGCCCAACCCAACCTCCCTTCCATATATGGGCAGTGCGTTATTCTTTGTCAATTTCAAATAATCTTCATTCTCTTCCACTTGAACCAACATTTAGGTTTCCAATTCATATCTTTTCTCAACTTATAAAAGTTAGATTATTAAGATACTCCAGTACAATATAATCAATCAATGCATGTCAGTGCAACGAAATATATGAAGAAATGCTTGATGTCATTCTTTTTGTCTGTTGTAGACTATACGTTTTTTTTTTCTTTTGTAGGACGCTGCATATAGGTCTAGATGTATATACGATAGCAAAAATGTAAGACAACTTTCGGTACGATGGATGAATGGCTCATAGATAAGTTATAATAAATATATATATTTGTATTTTTTAAACTGTTTTGCTAAAGAAGCAAGCATGAGTCTTGAGAAAAGTGGAAATATAATGTAAGAGGAATTGAAAAAAAAAAAAAAAGGTTATGGTGTTAGTATTGTGGGTACTACTGTAGCCTATATACGAAGTTAAATTTTCCGCGGTTTCGTGAGCGAGTGTGCATAAAGATCGCGTTGTTTGCATTAATTATTTTCTCTACTGTTCTTAGTTATTGCTTTAATTATTAGGACTATTTTAAATATTAAGATTAATATTTGTTGATAAAATCAGTGTGCTTTAGGGATTTGGGCTCTTTATAAACAAATTTGTCCGCGTAAAGTAGTTTTCCTTACATGATTCACATTAAAAACTATTTGCGTAGTTGCATGTCACAACAAAGACTCTCGTCAATCGCAAATATTTCCATGCAGAAACAAAATGTGCAAAAAATTATAAAAAAATCAGCCTTTCCACAACGATGTTACTGACAAATTCGATTACATGAACAGAAGGATTCAACTTGTCTTCAAAATATTGGTACCGGTATGATTATTTATTACCGTTAATTTATATTATTATTATTATTATTATTATTATTATTATTATTATTATTATTATTATTATTATAATTTTTATTATTATTATTATTATTATTATTGTCATCACCATCAATGTCACGTATCTTAAGTATATCGGTATTTAATATACATAAGCCTATACATGTTTTTTGTTATAAAATTAGAAGTCGACCTAACACTGCTTCACGCTCCTACGTCACGAGCAGCCACTTTGCGCTACGTAGATGATGCAAAGGCCTGAATATCTTTATTTGCTCTGATAGCCAGGCTACACAGGGTGTGCTAAGTGCGCGTCTGAATGAGAAGAACGTGATAATGCCGGTGAAATGAGTCCGGAGTCCAGCATTGAAAATTACCCAGCATTTGCTCATATTAGCTTGAAGGAAAACCCCGGAAAAAACCACATCAGGTAACTTTCCCCGACCGGCAATTGAATCCGGGCCACCTGGTTTCGCGACCAGACACGCTAACCTTTACTCCACAGGTGTGGACGCTTTCCTTCATATGCTGGCAATTATTAAATTAATATAATATATATAATTTTACAGAATTGTTCCGTCTGTCCTAGAGGTGTACATTTTTACTACCGTAATCATTTCTCCTACATCCACACATGATATTTTCGTTTCCTTTTAAAGTATGGTTCATGTTCTGTGGCATTTCCTATTACATTCTATTGTCACTTTCCACTATTGTTCTTGTTACTCATTCAGATCATCATACAATACAATATCGTCTTCATCATAATAATATCAGGAGTTATTTTCACAGTCTGGTATATTGAGGCAATGGAGATCTCTTTCCATGCAGTTCTCGCTATTTGGCAATATGAATAGCCTAAGGCGACTGCTGGTCTTCTTGTTTTACGACTATCTTCCATCCAGAAGTCACTTGTCCTCTATTTTAGGTCACTTTTTCGTTGCATATCATTGCAGTTTAGTCCCACTTCGGTTTTGTTGCAGGTTTGATAAAGTCTTGTGAGTTTTCTGTTACAGCAGAAGAATCGTAGTTTTTGATTGCAAACATAAAAATTCGAACGATTTTCCAGTGTTAGATGTTGTAATTCTTAAATAACTGAAATGATGCAAATCTTCAAAAACGAATATTCTGAAGTCTGTTTTTGTATTTAAAATTCGTACTTTGTTGTAGCATAACAGTTGTTGAATATGCAGACAATAGTAAAATTTATTGTTATTTTAGAAATTACGATTTAATCCTTCATTCTGGTGTTGCAATATCAAAGTATTAAGTTTTTAGCTACGGTGTAAGTCAAGAAATTATCGACTGTTTAATATTTCACCGTTGTATATATTGTGAAGTCTATGTCTCTGTTGAGTACAATTTCAATTCTGTTTCCTATTTTAATTCCCGTTATTATGTTCATATACTTCTTCAGTACGTGTTCACAAATAATGTAGTGTCAAAGCAGGCAATCTTGGCAATAAATTATATAGGCATCATTCCAATGAACACGATGGGAACATTAAAATTATTTTAAATAAATTCACCATTTTGTGTTTGTTTACAAATGACTGATCTCAATGCCAACTACCGGTATTGGAACACAATTCTCATGTTCGACATTTGATAACACATAATCTGATATCAAGCAAACAGTCGTGAAAAAAAATTGCATAGCTATTAGTAGTGAAAACGATAGAGACAGCAAAAATTTGTGAAGTGAGTGCACATATATTCAATAGTTGATCACACATTCAATGAATTGAAAAAAATTTTTTTTTTTTTTTTTTTTTTTTTTAAACAATTCACATATTCAATACTTGCAGACTAATAACACTTTACAACATGAAAAATTCCCTTTACATGAAAACATGTGTTTCTTGTATATTTATGGCTGGAAATAACGAATCTGTACTCGGTTTTTGCCTAAGATGAACCATTTTCCAAAAAATCCACAATTTAGTATTTTATGTATTTCCTCGAAGATATTGCTATGTTTCCTTAATTTAAATTATTTTTCGAATATCCTGCTTCTTCTATCAAACATTTTCAGTGCAGGGATAGATTTAGACACATTTAGAAATATATATCTACATCAGTCATTCACTGCCAGGTTGTGTTGATCATACCTTAATTCCAGCATTTTAAATGTAATTTTTTGTTTACTTTCAAATGTTTCCATTCTCCACGTCATACTGCTCATGGAAAGTGCTGTTTGTGGAGTGTTGTTACGTGTGAAGTACTAATGTTTTAAGGCCTAAGGACACAGTGAACTACATTCAATGCATTATGTGTCGTCAGTGTAAAAATAAGCCTGACTTATTTTGTTATGTGTGTGGCGAAGTTACATTCAAGACTCAACAATATAGCTTGTCGCCATTGGTTAGAAAGGCATATGAATTGTACTTTGGATGCAGAGTTGGAGATCAGGATAAGTCTTGGGCTCCACATATATGCTGCAATTCATGCTCCAGGAATCTGAGAAAGTGGTTACAAGGAAAACTTAGCGCAATGAAATTTGGTGTACCTATGGTTTGGCGCGAACCAAAAGACCACATAACGGATTGTTACTTTTGTTTAACAGATGTTGAGGGGTTCACGCCCAAATCCTAACACTCTATGCGGTATCCAAACATACCCTCCGCTATGCGACCAGTTTCTCATTCTGAAGACCTTCCTGTACCTACAGCTCCAGATAAATATACTCTTGATTCAGAGGAAGACACTTCAGATGCCCGATGCGGTCAAGATCCAGATTTTCAACCCTCTCCATCTATGACATGTGTACATCATGAAATAAAACAGGGAGAGCTTAACGATCTTGTGCGGGACTTAAAACTCTTTCAAACATATGCAGAATTACTGGGTTCTATGCTGCAAGGTTGGAATCTGTTAGATAAAGATGTAAAAATTACTTCATTTAGAAGACGACAAAGCAATTTTGGGCACTATTTTGCGGAGAAAGAAGGTATTATTTATTGCTGTGATGTGAATGGGTTATTTCAGGCATTGGGACATGAACACATTGTAGGAGACTGGCGCCTGTTTATTGACTCTTCCAAACGTAGTCTAAAGGCAGTACTCCTCCATATAGGCAATGTTTTCCCCTTTGTTCCTATAGCATATAATGCTGTAAACACCAAGGAAACATATGAGGTAATGAGTGCTATATTGAAATTAATTGACTACTCTACATTCAAATGGCATATTTGCGGAGACTTAAAAGTTATTGGGATATTAACAGGCATGCAACAATGATACACTAAATTCTGCTGCTTCCTATGTAAATAGGATATTCGTGACAGAAAAAGTCACTACATCCGTAAACAGTGGCCTCCACGATAAAACTACATTCCTGGCACCAAAAACATATCTCATGAACCACTTGTGAATCCGCAATATGTCTTTCTTCCACCATTGCGCATTAAACTTGGTTTAATGAAAATTTTTGTAAAAGCGCTGGACAGAGAAGGGTTAGCCTTCTTGTATCTCAGAAACAAATTCAAAAGTTTAAGTGAGGTAAAGGTAAAAGTAGGGGTTTTTATTGGCCCACAAGTTAAATCAGTCATGCACGACGAAGACTTTAAAAATAAACTATCAGAAGGAGAAAAAGCAGCCTGGCAGGTATTTAAATCAGTATGTTCAAGTTTCCTTGGAAACGAGAAAGCTGAAAACTATGAAGATCTTGTTCGTGACATGGTGAAATGCTTTTGTGTTATAGGCTGCAATATGTCTTTAAAACTACACTTTTTGGACTCACATCTAGATTTTTTCCCTCAAAACCTGGGTGCAGTTAGTGATGAGCATGGCAAAAGATTCCAGCAGGACATTGCTATGTTTGAAAAGCGCTTCAGTGGACAATGGAATGGAAGTATGCTAGCTGAATATTGTTGGTCTACTATCAGGGACACTCCACCAGATGCCTACAAGCGGAAACGGCCAAAAAATCATTTTAGTGTATGTGTTTTCCGTAATGAGTGTCGCTGTTAATTTTCTCTCTGACCAATTTGTATAAATATGAAAAGCGGGTCTCCTAAAAAAACGGTACGTGATAGACCAATTTGGTTTTCAGATATGAATCAAGCACCTTTTGTTTATACAGAATCATATACTTTCATCTAAAGGGCAGACACAAAGTTCAAATTTGTTGTACAGTGTAATCTCATATGAAGGAAATAGCATTGAAAACAAAATACATATCCATTACTAGTTGAACTGATATAAAAGGAAACACATTTTGAAATAAATTCGCATATTCAGTACTTCTTGAAAAATTTTTCAAAACAGTTCATATATTGATTATTTGCTAACAATTAGTCTGTCTGGAATGAAGCAAACATTTTTGAAAACAAATTATTATTTAAACTTTTACAAATTCCAAACAAATTTTGAAATAAATTGATATTATCACTCCTTGTTAAGAATTAACTGCTCTGAAAGAAGGTTTTTTTTTAACAGTTCACATAATATTTCTTAACAAATAGTCTGAAGGAAACATTCTTGAAAACAAATTATTAGTTAAATAATGTTATATTATACTCCTAAATGCCAAACAAATTTTTAAATAAATTCACATTATCATGACTTGTTAAAAATTAACTGATTTATGAAAAAGTACTTTTCAAAAGAAATCATATATTCAATACTGGCTAACAATAATCTGATATGAAGCAACACTCTTGAAATGAAATTACACAACCATTATAATAAGAAGATATACAGATCAAACACTTTTTGATATAAATTAACATATTCTGATCTTATCTTATCTTAATCTGTATCTTTATCTTTATCTTTATGTTTATCTTTATCCTTGTCCTTGTCCTCGTCCTCATCCACATCCTCATCACTATCACTATCCTTATCCTTATCCTTATCCGTATCCTTATCCTTGTCCTCGTCGTCGTCCTCATCCTCGTCCTTATCACTATCCTTATCCTTATCCTCATCCTTGTCCGCATCCTTATCACTATCCTTATCCTGATCCTTATCCTTGTCCTTGTCCTTGTCCTTGTCCTCATCCTCGTCCTTATCACTATCCTTATCCTTATCCGTATCACTATCCTTTCCGTATCCTTGTCCTTATCCTTGTCCTGATCCTTATCCTAATCCTTATCCTTGTCCTGATCCTTGTCCGTATCCTTGTCCTTATCCTTATCTTCATCCTTATCCTTGTCCTTGTCCTCGTCCTCATCCTCGTCCTTATCACTATCCTTATCCTTATCCGTATCCTTATCACTAGCCTTATCTTTATCCTTATCCTTATCCTTGTCCGTATCCTTGTCCTTATCCTTATCTTTATCCTTATCCTTGTCCTTGTCCTCGTCTTCATCCTCGTCCTTATCACTATCCTTATCCTTATCCGTATCCTTATCACTAGCCTTATCCTTATCCTTATCCTTATCCTTATCACTAGCCTTATCCTTATCCTTATCCTTATCCTTGTCCGTATCCTTGTCCTTATCCTTATATTTATCCTTATCCTTGTCCTTGTCCTTGTCCTCGTCCTCATCCTCGTCCTTATCACTATCCTTATCCTTATCCGTATCCTTATCACTAGCCTTATCCTTATCCTTATCATTATCACTAGCCTTATCCTTATCCTTATCCTTATCCGTATCCTTGTCCTTATCCTTGTCCGTATCCTTGTCCTTATCCTTATCTTTATCCTTATCCTTGTCCTTGTCCTCGTCCTCATCCTCGTCCTTATCACCATCCTTATCCTTATCCGTATCCTTATCACTAGCCTTATCCTTATCCTTATCTTTATCCTTATCACTAGCCTTATCCTTATCCTTATCCTTATCACTAGCCTTATCCTTATCACTAGCCTTATCCTTATCCTTATCCTTATCCATATCCGTATCCTTATCACTAGCCTTATCCTTATCCTTATCTTTATCCTTATCACTAGCCTTATCCTTATCCTTATCCTTATCACTAGCCTTAACCTTATCACTAGCCTTATCTTTATCCTTATCCTTGTCCTTGTCCTTGTCCTTGTCCTCATCCTCGTCCTTATCACTATCCTTATCACTATCCTTATCCTTATCCGTATCCTTATCACTAGCCTTATCCTTACCCTTATCCTTATCCTTATCACTAGCGTTATCCTTATCCTTATCACTAGCCTTATCCTTATCCTTATCCTTGTCCGTATCCTTGTCCTTATCCTTGTCCTCGTCCTCATCCTTGTCCTCGTCCTCATCCTCGTCCTTATCACTATCCTTATCACTATCCGTATCCTTATCCTTATCCTTATCCTTATCCTTATCACTATCCTTATCACTATCCTTATCCTTACCCTTACCCTTACCCTTACCCTTACCCTTACTCTTACCCTTAGCCTTACCCTTACCCTTACCCTTACCCTTACCCTTACCCTTACCCTTATCCTCATCCTCATCCTCATCCTCATCCTCATCCTCATCCTTAGTCAGTATTGAATCTATGATTTCTTTTCTGATTCCATCATGGCATCTTGCATGTCTGTGATGCTAGGCATTGGCTCTGCAAGAAATAAAATAATGTGAATATATTTCAAAGTTTTCTGGGCATTTACGCATATAATATAACAATTTAACTAATAATTTGTTTTGAAGAATGTTGCCTTCATGCCAGATCAGATCCTGATCCTGATCCTGATCCTGATCCTGATCTGAACTGATCTGATTTACTTACGCTTACTCTTACGTTTACGCTTAAGCTTAAGCTTACGCCTAAAAAAGCGGCAAACCCCAGAACATATATATACGAATTGGCACCAGCAACCATTCTTCGTTGTGCTCTCCTCATCTGCTTCTTCTACTGCTGATAGCTTGATGGATAGTGCTGACATGGGTTCTAGCATGTGTTCTGCCATGGGAGGTTGGATGGAATCAGGCATGTGATCAGCTGGGATGGGAACTGGCATGTGATCAGTCATGGGCTCTGGCTTGTGATCTGGGATGACAGTTGGGATGGAATCTGACATGTTATCTGGGATGACTGGTGGGGTGGAGTCGGGCATGGTATCTGGAATTTGATCTTGGATGACATGTGGGGCGGAATCTGTCATGGGATCTGGCATGTGACTTGGGATGACTGGTGGGGTGGAATCTGGGATGTGATGTGGGATGGGAACTGGCATTGAAGTTGCAATGTGATCTGGCATGCGTATTTCCCATGGTGATATGATAGTTGGCATGGATTCTGATTCCATCATGGCATCTTGCATGTCTGTGATGCTAGGCATTGGCTCTGCAAGAAATAAAATTAACTTGATCGTTAAGCATGTTCGTTGCATTCACAGGCTTTCAGTGAATGGCGTATTAATAGGGCTAGGATTCATATGGAGATGCATATTTTTACTGTCCATTTGCAAGTCATGAAAAATCATTTTATAGAATCCAAGATCTACTAATCTGTGAAGCGAAGAAGTAATAAAAATTGGGATGAGAATTACTTCAGTAAGAGTAATTATATTTAAACATTACACACAATGAAGCAACAGGTCTCGACCCGCCCGCTCGCTGCTGCAGCAGCGACTGATATTTTTGTATCCTTATCTGTTGTCTCTGTCTTCCACGTCTTGTGCACCGTGTGACAACGTCATACTGCTACTATACCTGGTAAGGTTTATATTGTCTCAGTAGCAATAAAACCAAGTCTCTTCAAATGGGGGTGGAGATTATAGGAGGGTTGTAAATTTTCAGGATTCCTTTCAAAACCTTGTTATTGTACAGGCTACCGGAAGTCAGTTTCTTGAAAGACAAGCTCAGTGACGGAACTATATAGTACGAAGAGAGATAATTTGTTACTTTATTTTGCGCTACAGAATGTATCAACTAGTCCCTTCCACCACTGGCATCGCTTCACTCTCCCCATCGCAGTAACAACACAGACGAGGTAAGACATATCTCCTTTCTCTCTCTGTTCACTGTGAGACAAGATTCATCACACAGGCTTTAACACTCGATTGGCTTAGGTCATATGCCTTCTTATTCTGAAACCGCTTTAGTGAAGTACTTTGTGTGGGATGTGCCAATGTAAGGGGCATAGATATGAGCATTACAACGAAGTGAAGTGAAACGACTAGAAACATTTGAAATGTGAATATGGAGAAGAATGGAGAGTGTGAAATGGACTGACAATGACTGGGTGAAGGAAGAATAGTGCTGAAACTGATCAGGAAAGGAAAAAGGAATTGGCTGGGTCACTGGCTGAGAAGAAACTGCTTACTGAAGGATGTACTGAAAGCAGTGGTGAACAGTAGAAAATTTTGATTAAAGTATGGTTTATTTAACGACGCTCGCATCTGCAGAGGTTATATCAGCGCCGCCGGTGTGCCGGAATTTTGTTCTGCAGGAGTTCTTTTACATACCAGTAAATGTACTGACATGAGTCTGTCGCATTTAAACACACTTAAATGCCATCGACCTCGGCCGGGATGGAACTCGCAACCTCGAGCATAGAAAGCCAGCGCTACATTAACTACGTTACTGAGGGCGATCAGTTGATATATAACATTAAGATATAGGTTATGGATCATATGCAGAGACTCAGAGAAGAGCGGAAAATAGGGAAGATTGGAGAATGCTAGATTTGCAGTGAAGTGTCTGTCCTAGGACATTTGTGAAGATGTGTACACCGCGCACCTCTTAGCTTTACAAACCACTCACTATTGCTGGTGTAGTGTGGATTTGTACGAAACCGGTCTTTCACCTCGCATCCGTCGTTTCTTCAAAAACAAGCTTTGATAGACTTGATGGAACGCTCTCACATTTCAGTGCACTACACTGATTTCTGTCTGAGATTTAGACTCAAACATAAGCGCAGCTTAAATGATACTGACTAAACCGACCCAGTAATCATCAACTATTTTGAATTGTGAATATTTTTAATAAAATAAATAAGCTATTTCATTCATGCGGAATAAAAAATTGAGGGAGGACTACCCTATTAAAAGAGGAAAACGAAGTATCTTAGTAACGTGCTTAATAGTGTATTTTCTACTTATAATATATTTATTTTTTTTAAATTGTGTTTTTGAATAATAAACAAAGGTTCATTGTAGTGTATGCGATATTAGCACTCAAAGGAAAAGGGGTATTGGTAGACGACTGCAAAATAATTGCAGATGGCTTTCAAACCTTCAAGCATAATATTCACGGGCGAGTTCAAAAGGGAAGCAACTCAAAATTTAAAGTTTTGAGAAAACTGAAATTCAAAGCTTCATGTTGCTGTGGAAATCCAATTAACAAAACATGATTTCAGTTTGGATTAATTTCAACCCGTGACATACTCAGAATTTTTTTAAATGGGGGAGGCGTTATTAAAATTGTTTACAATTTGCATATCGGTATTTATATTTTGTGAATTGTTATTATTATTATATGAATTGGACGACTGCACAGTGGGACGGATTGCGATTCTAGCCGGAACAAAATCTAATATTGATAAATTCCTTTCGAATCGTTGAAAATAGCAAAATGAACGTAAATTATTATGACGTTTGATTAAATATTTGTATGAGAATTATTATTTTAGTATAGAATGCCTAATTATTAAAAAAGAATTGCACAGTAATAGAAATTGCATACAACTAATGCAAATAAGAAATTAAAATAAACCGAAATTTTTTTACAGACTGCTATGAAGAGAAAAGTAATATATGTAGTAAATTTTATGACTCCTGTTTAGAAATCTGAAGCGTCTGTTGTACCCCCAGAAGTGTCGGATCCGCTAGCGCGACTGTCGTCCTCATCTTGGGGTTGCAGTTGAGCAGTGCTGTTGTTGGCACTCGCAGCTGGTACTTGTAGCAGTTTAATTACCTCAACTTATAGTTTTGATTTTCTTGTACAGTAGAACCCCGATTATCCGTCACCCTATTAACCGACTGGCGGATTATCCGACTGTCTTTCTCACTCTTTTTTTTCTTCTTCATAAATAAATAACTTATATGAAGATCTGTGTTGTACATAATATTAGTATGTTCTACATATGTTTTTGCTAGAGAGTGTTATTACACGCCTTTATCGTTATATAACATTGTCTGCTGTTCGAATTGGCGTTCTATAATATAACTTGTAGGCTTAATTAATTGATGAACTAGTGGACTTACTCGGGTTAAATATGTAATATTTTCCGGCTTACAGCTGTTTCAGTGCATCACGCACCATCATCAGAGCCTACTAGATCGCGGCGTCATCTCGAACTTCTCTGCCTGTTAGGAGGGTGTGTTTTATTGTTGGAATGTGTTGGATTGTGTAGTCGAATAGTGTGTGTGTACTGAAATTGATCTTTGTGTTGAGGATTTGATCGGGGTGTGTTTTAGTGTGTTTGTATATTTCGTATTGTTCTACGTAGTGTGTTGAGTTTTTGGTTCTTGGGTTGTGTGTGTAGGATTTCCATGTCCGTATTTATGTTATTGTATGTATGGTTGGCATTGGTTATGTGATCGGCGTATGTAGATGTATTGTGTCCTCTGGTTATAGCTTTAATGTGTTCTTTGTAGCGAGTTTGGAATGATCTGCCTGTCTGTCCTATGTAGAACTTGTCGCAACTATTACATGTGAGTTTGTATACACCTGTGTGGTCGTATTTATTTGTTTGTGTTTTTTGTGTGTTGAGATGTCTTTGTAGTGTGTTTTCTGTTCTGTATGTTATGTTGTACTTCTGTTTTCTGAATGAAGATGCGATCTTATGTGTGCTTTTGTTTTCATATGTTAGTGTGATGTATTTCTTGTGTTCTTGTGCTCAACACACAGATCAATTTCAGTACACACACACTATTCGACTACACAATCCAACACATTCCAACAATAAAACACACCCTCCTAACAGGCAGAGAAGTTCGAGACGACGCCGCGATCTAGTAGGCTCTGATGATGGTGCGTGATGCACTGAAACAGCTGTAAGCCGGAAAATATTACATATTTAACACGAGTAAGTCCACTAGTTCATCAATTAATTATATTCAAGTGTTAAAAGTGGTGTACGCAAGATTCAAAATGAACTTGTAGGCCGATATAAAATGTCTTCCACGAGTGTTAACAGAAAACGTGTTGTGCTAACAATCGAAGAAAAATGGAAATAATTTAATGGTTTGAGAAAGAGAAACAGTGGCTCATCTTGCGGAAGAATACGAGATTGGAGTTACAACTGCGCGAATTAATAAAAAAGAACAAGGATAAAGTGTAAAAAGTATGTAAATCTACAACATGAGGGCTCATTTATTCCTATCTTTCCTGAGACAATCATTACAAAAAGCTTTCTTCTCCCTTAAAAACCCGCACTTGACAACCAGTCTTAAATTAGTGAACTTCTGATCCACTACATAGAGAGTTAAATACAAGACAATGGCAGAAATTACAAAATCTTTCATGGTACGGATTATTCGATTTTTTCGATTAACCGTTCAGTCCATCCCCTTCATTACCACGGATAATAGAGGTTCTACCACAGTCTACTATATACAGTCGCGAAGCTCAATATGTAGTAAAAATGCAAACAGGGGTAGTTGCCCACCACTAGGATCGCTACTATCGCCTCATCATCGCAGATCTCTCTCCTAGCAGCCGACAAAATATGTTACACTTTCGTTGTCGTGTTCTTTTGGAAAAATTAACACCTTCCTTCCATTACTAAAACTTACCCTAGTACAAACCCTAGTAATGCCGCACTTCGATTATTGTGACGTTTTGTTAAGTGATCTAAGTTATGAACTGTCAGTCAAGTTACAGCGAGCTCAGAATATGTGCATCAGATACGTGTGCAACATCCGACGATATGATCACATATCACCGTCCTTCGCAAGTCTCTCGTGGCTCCGACTTAAAGAACGCAGAACTTTACACTCTTTGTCTTTACTCTTTCGAATTCTGCACACCTCAACACCAAATTACCTTTCGTCTCGTTTCTCTTATCTATACTCTAACCACGACATAAATACCAGATCACTTATCTGTGGCACGCTAAATATACCTCTTCATAGAACATCTTGTTATTCCTCATCTTTTACAATATCCACCTCGCGTCAATGGAATTCCTTGTCACAAAGTATTAGGGGCTGCAAGACAACAAACACCTTTAAGAACAGCTTAAAAGATAACCTTATTAGCATTTCACTCCAATCATACTGATTTAAAATATTACTGACTACACTGTTGCTTTTTTTCTTTAGACATCATCCTGATTGTGCTGCATTTTCAAAATTGTCTCATAATAATCTCTTTCTATTATCTAATATAATTTGAAATATATTAACATTCTATGTATTTTAGTTTAATTCTGCTACCCAGTTTATTTCAGTGTTTAATTAATAGTTCATAGTATTTTGTTGTTTAATTCGTAAATAACTCTTGTATACATGTAACTCTCATCTAAATCAAATTGTTGAATTCTTTGTAAGTTCATGCATATGTATATACACTTTTTGCTGGTTGTGTGGAAGAGAAGGCCTTACGGCCTTAACTCTGCCAGCTAAAATAAATCATTATTATTATTATTATTATTATTATTATTATTATTATTATTATTATTGAAATATTAAATGCATAAAGTTAATTTATTATTTTAATGAAGTATATTAAATTCCACCATAAACTCGAAGATACCTGCAGGAAATAAGTTAATATAATTTTTGGTTGTGCAGAACGGACTGAAATTTACTATAATAGCTTCACTCATTCAAGATTATAGCGATAATTAACTATGAATTGAAACCAATAAATATTAATTTGCATTTCTCTTTACAACAATAATAATGGTATTGTAACAGACTTTTTCTACGTTTCTAGTAAAGCAACAAATAAAAATAACAAAATTAACAGCTATAATTAAAAACATATCCTTTGAAGAAAAAAATTAGGCCTAAGCAATAATTATCCCACCAGAATTGAAAATAAAACGTGATCAGTGAAGTTCATTAAAACAAATTTAATTTTTCTACGTCTTTAGTAAAATAACACATAAAAATAATAACAAAGTTAATAACTACAATTAAAAATATATCCTCTGAAAAAAAAGTAGACCTAACCTTTATTTCTCTGGAAATTTAGCAGCCTAAGTGACAGAACTTTGACCGGTATCTAATGTCCTTTCGGTTAGACTGAAACATTTCATTGTGAAATTTAAGGATATAATGTATTCTAACAGTCACAAAGAACTTCAAATTAACAGTTTTGTTTCTGCACAGCATTCTTGTGGAAACCCAGGAACCTTTCTGAATCTTTCGGAAATCGGAAAAAGGATAACTCTGGCCTCTTTCTCTTACTGTTGCTACAATTTATAGCACTACAAACGTCTCCTTCTTGTCCCATATTATTATTCCAATTATTATATTTTAGCCATTAACATTTTCATTATAACCAATAACGAACATTTCACAAGCATCAATGTGAAATACGCAACGAGCTAGCACTCGATAGAAATACGACACAGTCCAAAGTCGACCATGGACAGTCTATTGTTTCTAGTTGCTAACCGCTTGGAGCGCTTTATCACGAGATTTGCAAAAAAACACCTCAAGCTTCGCGACTGTATATGGTAGACTGTGGTTCTACTGTATTTGGATGTCGATTGACCTGGGATGTGATGGGATCAGAAGATACTAACAACATGTGTAGGACATCTAAGTTTCTCTGACAAGTACACTTCCTAGCGTGGTCTAACCTGTACTTTTGTAAATGTTTGTGTCTTGCCTCTTGAGCATCTTCAGATAACATCCCAATAGGAAGTATCGCAGTTTCTGCAATTTTTCCTCCATGTATCAGTATTTTATGCACGCTGGATGGCATGTATTACCATGGATATATCTATTGTACATATAAATGGGCTGCATCATTGGTGTAGTTCTCAAACGCTTTAATATATTGTATATTGAATATCCACATGAAATGGTGCATAAAATTACAGAAAATCTGTGAATAAGGTCTTACTAATGCCTGTTATATTGGCTGTAATTTGTGGGTTTTCAAAAAAAAACCAACGTGGTATAATGTTATCATTTGGTGTCCCAGGGCCACCAGATTTCGGTTTGTCAATAAGAAGACCTAATTGAGAGCGAAATCCAGAAATAATCCCCTGTTTTCTAGCTTCAAAAATATCTTTGTTGTTGCCTCTGACCTGCCAAGAACAATGTTTTTTAGAAAATAATCCTTTTACGGTGACACTGCATCCAATGTCTGTTAAAATAACTTCGAATATTTATCAAAATAGTATGAATGCACTTCTCACTATTAGAATCACATGCTTCAATACATAATTTGTTCAAAACATATCTATATATTTCATCCAAGTCGCCACTTTTATTGGCAAGTATTGGAAATAGATCACGGCGCGAAATCACCGGTAGCGGTTCTGAGTCTGAAAAAAATTAACCACATGCAGAGCGGTCAGTAGGAGCAAATGAAACTAGGTTAGTCTTAAAGTGCACACTTAAACCTACATTCTGACATAAAAATAAATGTGACTCTTTGTGACTCTGCTGTTATAAGTCAACGTTTACTTTGATAAATAGTTTAAAAAAATCGCATTTCCCGCCGTTAAGTTAACATGCCGTTTCTAAAAATTCAAAGTTATTATGAACATCAAATTTATATAATAATTATCTACCAACCTTGTTCTTCATTTTCCGTTTCAGAATCACGAAATGTTTCACTCCCAGAACACAGAAAACAAGCTTGCTTCTTACACTATTTCAGCGTGGCTGAGCAATAAAACTGGTTATGGAGTGGAATCCTCGTCAACATCATTGTGTGACGTCCGTATGTTTAGTGTCAAAGCTTCTTTCTTATAGATAAGCATTCTGTGATTCATTAGCAACAATTTGAGGTAGGAAACGCATAAAAATGAGAACATGTGAAAATTGATTTTGTTCCGGCTAGAATCGCAATCCGACCCACTGTGCACTGGTGAGAATGACACCACTGGATAAAACCCTATTCGCTACCAGTCATCGTGTCCTCCTTTCCGAAGGTCGATTCCAAATATGCCTCCATTCGTCTCTATCTTTCCAAGCTTTATTCCTCTTTATTTTATTTTTTTTTTAGTTATTTAACGACGCTGTATCAACCACAAGGTTATTTAGCGTCGATGAGATTGGTGATAGCGAGATGGTATTTGCGAGATAAGGCCGAGGATTCGCCATAGATTACCTGGCATTCACATTACGGTTGGGGAAAACCTCGGAGAAAACCCAACCAAGTAATAAGCCCAAGCGGGGATCGAACCTGCGCCCGAGCGCAACTTCAGACCGGCAGGCAACCCCCTTAACTGACTGAGCCACGCCGGTGGCCTTTTTCTGTTTATTTCATCCCACTTGTATCCCTGTTCTTTTAAGTTCTTCTGAATTTGATCTATCCATCTTTCCCGTGGTCTTCCCATTGGTCGTCTTCCTTTCACTTTTAAATTTAATATTCTCTTTGAAAACTTTCCCTGCCTATTCTTTTAAGGTGTCCAAACCATTTTAAGCTCTTATTTTCTAATTTCCAAGGCGTACTTGTACGAATAATAATTCAAATGCAGTAGCAGACGGTGGGTTTGAAAGTTGGGGAAGCCAAGACGTGAATGATGAGAATATAAAAATATAAGGCCTGTGACGTCCTCATTACCATGCGCAGAATTTATAGATTTTAAGAAATTAAAATTAGGTTTTCCGATTTATGTTTTAGGATTTTAAATCTTATGTTTAGGAATTTACATGATTTTAGGGGAAAAAAAAATATATATAAACAACATACTGTTAATATTTTACAACGGCCTGGTAAAGATTGCCACTCTTTGGGACACATTAAGTCCTAACCTACGAATTAGGTCTTTTTAGGTCATATTACATTTAATAATGTTATTCTTTGCTACATAAAACCAACAAGAAAAACAATATTTCGAGAGTAACGAGATAGCAACAAAATTGGTTCAAACCTAAGAATCCGGGTCTTGCTCATTACTATTACATAGCCTAATTTTACAGCAAATTAACTGGACGTTCCTCTTTCTTCGCAAACCGATCAAATAGGCCACAACATACTGAATAACTGCTACTACAAGAAGCTAGAGACAAATCTGCATTTGTTTCTAAACTCTCGATATATTTAAAATACTGTATAAGTAAATACATCTCGTAACACAAAAGAATAAAATAACAAGAACACCCACAAACAAGAGAAAATCTAACAACATAAATGAAAGCATTTACGCAGGGAGAGAAAACTAACAACACGTTACTCAATTTTCTAAAACCAAGAAGAGAGAAAGAGAGAGAGAGAGAGCTTCCGAATACAGCCGAAACCGGCCGTGACTAAGCAGTACAGTTCTCCAGATGACGTACATTAAGAAAATATTGTAATTGAGCCCGCCATTCTAGTCTCAGCCATGCACCACATAGGAACACTCCAACATCAGCTAAAATTGTTAGTATTTTCCATACAACATTTTTACGCGATAGATTCCAACTTAATAAAAAACAAAATCGTCTTAATTCAATCTATTAATATAAAGTAAATTGTTGCAGACACGCATGGCCATACTAGACAGCGGACTCAACAGAAAATAGCTTGTATTATATACGTCTAAGTACTCAATAACAGAATCCACGATTCACAGTAGTCAACTTGAACAACATCAAAAACTCCAACATACAATACTATGGAAAATCAGTGAAAGTGCGTCAAAAAGACAGTTTTTACCAAGAACAGTAAAAACAACCCAATTTTAACGATATAACAGGCCAACACAGCCAACCATATATGTGATAAAAGTGATATAGTGTATACAGTGTTTTACAGTGTTTTTATAGTGTATATATTTTACTTGTTTATATTTATGTGTCATAACAATGGTTTTAACATAATTTTCTATTGTCCTATATGGGTTTTCAAAAGATAGAATTTAACAGAATCATAACAACCAACCACACACTGCCTATAGTAATTTTAGCTAAATTAAGAAATCATGAAATGTCATACACAAGTGAACAACCCACAACATAATTAAGAAGCTAGGTCTTCACAACACACAATGACATAGACCCCATATCTGAAGATGACACACACCGAGTGTCGAAAACGTTAATAAAAATCCAATTATTAAGATAAGCACAAGTGGAAAACAAAAATTGATATTATAATAGATTCACCAAGTTTTGATCACTGGTGTATCTGCTTAATAGTAACAAATATATAAAATTTCATCCGTCTATGATATGTGATTTGCATTTCATTAATATTTCATTGAAATATTGAACCGCTTTATATAAAAAGTCGCTTGCATTACAATTGACATTATTGACATTCACTTACATGGATCCTTACATACATGGAATCAAAGCTTACTATAGGGTTTTGCTGTAAAATTAATAGCCATAAAAATTCCTACTAATTTACCCATTCACTGTACAGAAAATTCCAATAATAATGTTTGTTCCAATGTATATAAAGAATCATATAAGTGAATATCAATTAAAAATAATGTAAATTGTGGCGCAAGGGACTTTTTATATCAAGCAATACAATATTTTATTAAGTCATTAATAAAATGCAAACCACTTACCATAGACGGACAAAATTTTGTACATGTGTTATTATTAACCAGATATACTTGTGATAAACATATTGTGAATTTAGCTTTAAAAATATGGAAGTTAGTAATTTCAGTACCGGTATAGACTAATGTCCCCAAGGATACACTGATGTGAGATTTGGTCAAAAAAATCGTTTCTTTGTTTTTATCTTTAAAAATGTGTTTGTGGTCTAAAGATGCCCTTTTCATGGCCATACGATCGGTCTGTCAGCTGTTTAGAGTCACATTTTTGAAAGCCCGAGTGCTCTGACTGTTAATTTAAATGCTCCGTCCACGCCCTCCACTCTGAATTCTGCGATCATTTTGGAAATTACGCTGCATTTCATACATTATTTATCATATTAGATTTCCGATTGATCTTCTCGACTTCTCGAAATATTTCTTCATACTGTAGAATCCAACAGATGTTAGGCATACTTCAAAGGCTGCTTTCCTTTGAAAGATATTCAGTTACAAAGGAGAGCACAACTCTTGTCTAAAGGAAAATTGCACTTATAGCAACGAGTTAAAAAGAGAGAGATTCTTCTCTTTCTAACTCGTTCGCTAATAGCATTAACAACGTGTTTTCCATGCTTGGGTTTTGTTTGTGATACAAGAAATATTTGCAAGTTTCTAACAGTTTTATTATTAGTGTTATAATACCGTCTACAGTCTATAGTGATAGTGATTTGTAAATAATATTTATCTAGTATAGCGTTTTCATAAGTTTACATAGATTTTTTTTTTCAGTCGTCATCTTTATTTACTAGTGTAGGTTAGGTGTGCACAATGGTAGTGTATATAAGGGTAAGTTCTGCATATAATATGCTAGGTCTATAGGCTAAGTTTCAAAATGCCTAGAAAATAAAAAAAGACGGACATCTGATTCATTATTATCAGCCCAAACTTTGAAGTCAATTTTCTCCACTTTAATTTTCTGTAAATTTGCATTGCTATAAATGCTACTCTTTCTACAGATTTTGACTACATGCATGAATTTTTGTAAATGTTTTTGAATATGTTTTTAACAAAATTTACCATCAGGATTATACCCAACACTCATATTTTTTGTTGTTGTTTAGTCAACTGTCCGAAGACAGGTTTGATCCTCATAAGTAACACCAAAAAGGCATCACTCATGAGACAACTAGGCCAGGAGATAATGGGGTAGGGTGGCCAGTTCCTTTCTCCCTCCAATGCATACTTCGCCGATTAGCTACATATTCCACTAATCAGACTTCAGATGCATACAATCAATTTTTCTTCCTCTGACACATATCATCAAGTGAGATGTACTGCCTGATTATATGTATATATAAGCCAGAATATGAATAAGAGATATTTTTAATACTAATTGTTTTACGCTAGAGTTTTTTTTCTGTTTTTTACACTTCAGTGCGTCAAATATTTTTAATTATTTTTTTAGTAAAATAAAAAGGAAAATTGTATAGTAAGTTCTGTTTCTGAAGGTCTGACACGTATCTAGACAAAAATTCTGGACAAAATGTAGTAATTTTTGAAAACCTTAATTTACACAATTTAAAATTTAAAATAAAAAAGTACAAAATTTCATAGATCTACCTAGAATAGTTTAGAAAATTGAAATTTCACATCAGTCTAACCTTAATAGGGTTTCTAGTTTCTACGGTCTTTGTATTTTCCAATCGAGCCAAACAATACAATCTTGTCTCAAGAATGAATTTAGAACTTCACAAAATAATATATTATGTCATTCTTGCAAATGCAAATAGGATTAAATTCAGAAATTCTTGACTTGAAAGGGAGAAAATGGTAAAAATTTGACACCGATCCTTATTGGTACGTGATTTTCATTTGTTTCGTGTAGAAATATCATTGCTGAAGCAACTTGAATTCTAGATTATTTTTATAAAAATATTTTGGGGCCCAAATTTTGAAAAAAATAAATATCAAAATACAGTCATTCATTAATCTCACAATGTATACTCGCTTAGGTAGCGGATCGTTCCTTTTCATATTTATAGTCATTTCTTACCTTTTTCCTTATTTCTTTCACCTTGTCACAGAGAAAACAAATGTGCGCTTTTTTCATTTCTCTCTGAACAGTTCTGAACACAGCAGCACTGCATTTTTTCGCATTTAAATTACATTCTTTCCCTATACAACTGTATACTGCATAGCCCGCGCTGGACTATCAATGGCGCATTTGTCGGCATTTGCCGGCTCAAACAATTGCGGTACTCTGGATATCCACGGACTCTGGACTATACAGGTTACAGCGCTATCTGTTATTTTTCAGTACGAATTATTTGTACTATGTACAGTATAGCGAGCGGGCATCACCAACAGAATGTGGTAGACTTTACGTAACTTACATCTTAGTCGTAGTGAATAATAAAATTAATATAAAAGGAAAAATGTTCGTCATTTGCTGTAACTTGTCTGTGATCTTAATTCAGCTGGAATTATTACTGCCATATTGGGTTCGATCCCAGGCGGTGACAGGATTTTTTCTCGTTGCCAAACTTTCAGAATGGCCCCGAGGTTCACTCAGCCTCCTATAAAATTGAGTACCGGGTCTTTCCCGGGGGTAAAAGGCGGTCAGAGCGTGGTGCCGACCACACCACCTCATTCTAGTGCCGAGGTCATGGAAAGCATGGGGCTCTACCTCCATGCCCCCCCAAGTGCCTTCATGGCATGTTACGGGGATACCTTTACCTTTTTTTTATTGTGTTCTGGTAAATTATTAGGGGAGGCTCGGCCTCCCTTGCCTACCCTGAAAATCCGCCGCTGTTCAAATGTCCTGAACTTGTGCATAGCTGAAAGCGCCACTACTTCAGAATATAAACAATTAGCTACTGTACCTTCCCATGTATCATTTAGGCCATCTTCGAAGGATGTATGGTGCTGGGCGTGGAACCTCCATCTGTCATACGCGTAGTCCTCGGAGTCGTCGCTCCCGCTGCTTTCTGTTGTTTCTTCATATCCATCTAAAAGACAACGTAATTCTGAGTTGAAATCTTCATAATACACTGTTTGATGACTACGAAGAGGATAAATAGGTATAGCTTATTTTATTTCATGGAGTGCAGTTTCATAGAAGGACTTTGCCGACAGACCTTCTACTGCCCACTATCATAAATAAATGTCTTGCTGACGGAAATCTTATCTTCTCTTGTTAGTAAACAATCACAACCCTCGTTCAGAAGAATTGACAGGCTTCCGTCAATCCACGTGGAGGCAGAGTTGTCGCATCTTTTCCGATTTCCAAGAATCCCGTCAGTCTCACTGTCTCATTTCGAGGGTCACCAGGATTTTGGCATCTGTGCAATGTTAGGACGAGGGGACAGGATGGAATTGTCAGAGGTGTTTGTGTAGGAAGTCATAAATCTGTAAGTGGGTGTTCAAAGGAGCCACCGAACTGCACTCCTTGAAATAAAATGGAGTATACTGTCACTTTTAAATTTAATATTCTCATTGACAGACTTGCCCTGTCCATTCTTTTAAGGTGTCCAAACAATTGTAAGCTCATATTTTCTAATTTCCGAGCCATACTTGTACCAATAATAATTCAAATCTCCTGAACTTGTGCATAGCTGAAAGCGCCACTACTTCAGGATATAAACAATTAGCTACTTACCTTCTATTTGATAACGTTGTCTTTGCTCCAACTCATTAATCGCTCTCATTTTCAGCACCCATGCTCTGACGTTTCTGTTAAATGTCGCCAAAGGGTCATACTCGTTGTTCTCGTTGTCCTCTTCAGTGTGTGCGGTAGCCGTTGTCTCAGGAAATTCACTGGATGTTTCTTGTTCAGCTAGAAGACAATGTAATTCTGAGTTGAAACCTTCATAATACACTTTTTGCTAACTATGAAAAGGATAAATAGGTATAATAGTCCGGATCAGCTTACTTCAAACCCTAAGGGTGAAACCTAACCATTTTCCCCCCATTACTACATATGCTAGTGAATTATGGTGATTTTCTAGTTTGGAGGTTGAATTTTCTTTTGCCAACTTCGTTTCGAATTTCGATACTAACAAATACTACAAATGGTAGTGATTTTGTAACTGGTATGTTGGCAGCTGAGACAACTATCGACAATATTTCTCGGTACTGGAGTTCGATGAAATTAAAATTGTGCTAGATTTCTGAGCCGGTTACTGGAAGCTAGTGAAATTTGAACATACTAATAATTAATTAATATCAGTATTAATATTAATACATATTAGTTATTTTATGTGTTGCGTTTTGGTTATAATTCAAGATTATAGTCAAGTAAGTTTTCGAAGTTAGTACTAATAATTTCACGTGGTCAAACAAAATATATTTTTAGGTTAGGTCTCGTGAGCCAATTGTTTAGTCAAACCAATGAATATCGTATTTGCCAGACAAAATACTTGACATGTTGATCCCTTTCCCGTATAGGTTGCCTATGAAAATATTTACAAAGCATTGAATTATTTAGAATAACCTTCCAACATAAAGTATGGTAAGTACATAAGTCATGTAGTACGAAGGATTGTGTGATATCTGGTAACAGTTGGCAACACTGACAAGACGGCAATATTTGCTGTTTAGGAACTGTTCTTATGTGACCCTCACTATACTGTCCGGCCGAATGGTTATGTTGCATCCTAGTTTGCACCACTCGTTTCTCCTGTCCTCTCTGAAAGGGCTAGTGCCTGAGTTGTTAGGCTCTTCTCTGCAAATATTTTCTATACGGGACTGGAAGTTTGCGCAGCATTATACAGCTGTTTAAAGTAATTTAAAAAAAGGGCCTCGTAAGTAAGTAAATGTCATGAGATTTCCCCCATTTTGACGACCATGTGACAACCACTCGGATGGACAATAGCATGACAACATGTACGTCACCAAACTGTTAACAGTAAGTGAATTATAAAAATTGGCTGAATAGAAATCAAAAGATGAAGCACATAGCTACGGTTACTTCTAATATAGTTATAACCTTAAAGAAAAATAAACTCAGGGAGCTGAAATAAAGAAAGTTTAGACTTTAATTAAAAAAGAAATTAATTTATCCATATTCTTTTATTTACAGGTGGCTCCTAAATGTTGTATGTCTGTGTGTATCAGCAATTACCAGAGTGCTATAAATGAGTGTTATGTTACAGTTCTCAAATTTCCAACTGAAAAGGATAAGTTATGTGGCTAGAAGCTACACGTATACCACGAATGTCTTCACGTTAACAAAGCATTCATTTGTGTGTATTAAACACTTAGGAGTAAACGAATTAGAGACGGATCTTTATTTAGTCGTATCCCCTATTATAATAACATCACCATGGCATTCAAGAAAAAATAAAAATTCCAAGCAAGAAAATAATAGGCTTATTTTTAAAGTAGATTCATTGAGAGATAGTAGTATTCAATGGTTTTATGAATGTAAACGACATTGCATACAAGTTGAGAGGAGCGAAGGCATTTCTTTCCCCTTCTACTTGCCCTGAGTCCGTCAGTGACAGACTGTTAGCTGTTACCTCTTATACTTGCACTCCCCAAGCTGTACACACTAGCAAATAAAACATTAAATATAGTACATAAGTGCACATAATATACAGTGTCACAGTTATTTGACAATTACTTCTTACAGTATATTTTAGTATCGTTCGTACAATATTTTCAACTAATAATTAATTAGGTTAAGGAATGTTAGTTTGTATTATGAAGTCAGGGGAAGCGACACAGTGCAGATTTTCCCAGTGTGTATGCTGTAGATTAACAACTAGCGGTGGAGAAAACATTTATCTTCTGTTGTCAGTAACTTTTTAATGTGCCTGTTAATATAAACAGCATTAAATTCAATATAAACGCTTAGTATGGGCTTTCAAAATATAGGCTAGAGTACCCGTAAACACTTTCAGAAATAAAATTTGTCACTATGTAGAAAGTTAATTAGTCGAACGTTTGTAAGATGGACAGTAGCACCTTTCCCTGTGTGAATAGAGGGGTATGCCTATCAACCAAACTGAAATGGGGTTTATAATAAAGGAACACTTTCAAGAAATCAAAATTGAGATAACATGGAAGAAGAATGAAAGACCTTAACAGACATTTTAAGAAAGATTGCACTTGAAAATATTGGCCTAAAAATTCTAGGCGAAAGATAAAAACAGGGATATGGGATGAAGATATCAAAAAGGTGATAAATGATAAACGAGAAGGGTATCTCCGATTTTTACAGTTCGTGCATAAAAAAGTATGTGTATAATTTAAAATGCTAAGTCTCGTCACGAATATGGGGAGTAAACTAAGACACCATCTGGGCA
Organism: Periplaneta americana; assembly: GCF_040183065.1. Taxonomy (NCBI): domain Eukaryota; kingdom Metazoa; phylum Arthropoda; class Insecta; order Blattodea; family Blattidae; genus Periplaneta; species Periplaneta americana. The sequence continues at coordinate 75,054,966 of NC_091119.1, forward strand.
ATGGGTGGACATAAGAGCGCTACAACTCACTACAAAAGTATCACATCTTATCTTATCATATATCATATCATACCGTATATATTGTGTCATGTCATGTCTTAGCATATCAATAGTATAAGTAAAAAAACCTGACAAGTCACGTTTTACTGTTTTTACAGGACAGCAAGTTAAAAGTTTCAAGATCCATTACATTGCATTATCTTTGGTTGCGTGAGTGAGTTGTTGAAATTTTAAAGGAAAATAAACTAGAAGTGGCATACTCTGCAATTGTTTGTGAACTTAAACTAACCAGTGGCGGTTACTCGGGGGAGGGAAGGGAGGAACGTCCCCCTCAAATTTTTCTTCTTTTGAAAGTAAATACCAAATGAAACATATGCTTTGAAATTCAAGGAAGATCCGATAATTTTTAAGTTCACAGCTGTAAGAAAACCTCGGTTGATCGAGTTTTTAACGACGCGCACTCATGTGCTACCAGAAAACTTTTAGAAGGATGCGAGATTGTTTGTGTGGAGGAATGTCAATCCATTCCTCCTTTACTGCAGAAAGCACACATAGATAACAGCGCGCTAGCGGCCAAACAAAGAAGCAGAGTTCTAAAGCAAGTAAATGAACGGATAGGGAGGAGATTCTCCTCTGAATCAGTGCATGGGCGGGATAGAAACCGACTGGTCTTGCAGCAAGCTCGCTACCGCTGCCATATAACGATGCTGCATTCAACCAGACTATAACACATCTAGGAGGAAACACAATAAAAACAGTTTTAACGCAAAGCTATGAAAGACACCATGTAATTTTTTTTAATTATAGATCAAAATATATTATTCATTGCACTTTATAAAAGCTACTATTCATGGTTTGAAACTTTCGAGGATATCTGAAAGTTGAAGTTGGATTTATATAAAACAAAGAGGAAGTAGTTCTACATTAGTATCGCAGATCTTTTTGGCCCCTGAAATTCACTTCCATTCATTGTCTACTAGACAGGACAACAGCCAAGTTGTCAGTTTTGCACAAATATCTTTGAAATTAAAAGTACTGCAAACTACATTATTTTTAACATAATAAAATGAATCAGCCACCGGCAGCTTTGAACAGTAATGGTAGTATGACTTTACAAGAAATGACATTCTTTAAAATCATGTGATACTGAACTTTTAAACTGTACATGTGACAACCCAGACCACGTGGGTGGGTGCAGTTTTCTCGCTTTCCTAAGAGATTATTTCTCATTCTCATTTCCGTAAAACTGTTCCGGTTACGTATTAGTAGGTGGTCTCTTCCAACACGTGTGATGCTGTAGTGTGCGTGAAAAATGCTGCGAGGTTGTGAATTTCCTTGTAATTGTTAATTTGTGCAATTATTTAACAATGAATGGAAGTGAAAACATATTATATTTTGGACAATTTAGGAAACTCAGTTTACAAAAACAGATTATTGCTATACAAAAGGGAGGAAGGCCAACCCCAACCCCAACACTACCTGGTCTTACATGTATGCGTATAGGCTAATTTGTAGCATGTTTCTCTCAAGAAGGTATCATTTTGCGCTGTTAACTTCTTTCCTCCTCTTAAGAAATATGCAGGAGCCGCCATTGAAACTAACATTTCCTACCACTACTTCCTCTCTATTTGCAAGGGGGTAAAGACATATGTGAGAAAATCTATACACGAAGAGCGAATGTCACGGTCGGCAGTTTTGAAAATGAAAAACTTTTCATTAAGGAACTGTCCCAACAAATTCGATTTTACGATGTCGTCATAGACGAGTTTCACAATCAAAACGGGAAGGTCATTCTGCACTTTAAATTACAGATGAGTAGTTAATTTTTTTTTTTCTAAATATTCAATGTATTTAGTTACTGTTTCCTACTTTGAAATATTACTACGCGGCACTGTTGTGAACAATAACTTACCTGCAGGAGGAGTCTGAGTAGATGGTATGGTCTGCGTCACTGCATGGTTCTTTTCGATCATCTTGGTTACCTGTGTTGCTGCGTCCGTCTTCTTTTTCGTCACTGCTGTTTCTATGAGAAAAAAAAAAGTAATAGGCCCTTGAATATTCTAATTTCCAGATACAATAAACTGCGCATACTTAGAGACATAGAGCATAGGTCACAAGCTATCGCTAAGGGACTTATTGAAATTCGTTCTATTTCGAGTGTTGTAGCATACCGTTCTGAAATGCACTTGAGAAAATACGAAGAAATTGGATCTGTTGTATGATATCACGGCCGACTTGATGCTCGCTTCGCTTCTCCTTTACCGGCCTTGACATTTCATTTTGATCCCTGTGTTAAAGCTGTAATCGAGAAAATATGAAATTCCCGCCAGATGGCACTGACTCCCAAGCTTCACTGAGGAATGTGTGTATGGTTTCTTGTACGATTATAATTAGTAATATTGCGTTTCTTTCTACTGGTATGAGAGTTTATTGTGATATAATTCAAAATGACATATTATTGTGTATAATTGTGTGCTTCGAATAGAAAAAAAGAGTGGCGGAGCAATATCATTCCACGAATTTTCGAGTGACAGGAAAAGATGATTATATTTCGTGACCATAATATTGTACGAAATGGAAATATAAAAATTGGAGTTGTATCCTGCGAAGAGGTGGAAAAATTCAAATATTTTATTTTACTTTAGTAGGTTATTTTACGACGCTTTAACAACATCTTAGGCTATTTAGCGTCTGCATGAGATGAAGGTGATAATGCCGGTGAAGTGAGTCCAAGGTCCAACACCGAAAGTTACCCAGCATTTGCTCATATTGGATTGAGGGAAAACCTCGGAAAAACCTCAACCAGGTAACTTGCCCCGAACGGGAATCGAACCCTGGTTTCGCAGCTAGACGCGCTAACCGTTACTCCACAGGTGTGGACAAAAATTCAAATATCTTGGAGCAACAGTGACAAATATAAATGATACTCGGGAGAAAATTAAACGCAGAATAAATATGAGAATGCCTCTTATTATTCGGTTGAGAAGCTTTTGTCATCTAGTCTGCTGTCAAAAAATCGGAAAGTTATAATCTATAAAAACAGTTATATTACCGGTTGTTCTGTATGGTTGTGAAACTTGGACTCTCATTTTGAGAGAGGAACAGAGATTAAGGGTGTTTGAGAATAAGGTTCTTAGAAAAATATTTGGAGTTAAGAGCGATGGAATTAAAGGAGAATGGAGGAAGTTACATAACGCAGAACTGCACGCATTGTATTCTTCACCTGACATAATTAGGAACATTAAATCCAGACGTTTGAGATGGACAGGGCATGTAGTATGTATGGGAGAATTCAGATATGCATATAGAGTGTTAGTTGGGAGGCCAGAGGAAATAAGACCTTTGGGGAGGCCGAGACGTAGATGGGAGAATAATATTAAAATGGATTTGAGGGAGGTGGGATATGATGATAGGGACTGGATTAATCTTGCACAGGATAGGGACCGATGGCGGGCTTATGTGAGGGCGGCAATGAATCTCCGTGTTCCTTAAAAGCCAAAAGTAAGTATGTAAGGGAAAGATGCGGAAATGGCATAAAGTGATTTCATGCCGAGACCTTGTTCCTGAAGCAACCCCCCATCTTCAGTCGTTTGTAGTTTACTTTTCAGGGAAGAAGATTATTCTAATAGAACTAAATGCTGTGCCAACAATATTCCCTCATTATCCTAGGTATAAAGTGACACGTATCAGAAGATCATGACGAACAGTTACTAAAACTGATCTCCCTCCACCCAAGAAACGCAAATCTTTTAGTAATATTGGTTTTTCACTATTTGAACAAGATGTTCCGAGTGGCTCAGCATCGGTTAATAACATTCCCTTCTTGCCAGTTGAAAATGACCATAAAGCGACGCAAATAGACGTTGTCAACTTTGTGGAGCTAAAAAGAAATAATTAACAGACTGAATGTGAAAATTACACAACTTAATCAGGTGTTACAAGAGAAGCAAGATGAGATAACGAAAACAACCGAAAAACTCCAACTAATTGAAAGAGATCCGTTACATAAAGAACAGGAAAATGTATGGAAAGAGGCCGATGAAGGCAGTATTCATGCAAAATTGATTCTAGACCAGCTGCTTAATCAACGAAAGAGAATACCAAACAAGAATATATTAGAAAATTTGTGTTCAGAAATTGAGCCGTTACTGTGTAGATGCCCTCTCTTGCAATGCCAATTTCTGATGAAAACGGCCAAAACCGACTTGCTAATGTCATTACTCTGAAATTTGTTAGGCCCCCTTCTAGATAACATTGCAGCAGCTTTAACTGAAAAGCTTGTTCCTTCGAAGAATGCGGCTTATAATCCACTGAGTCGCAAAATCTTGAAACTATGATTCTTGAATCTGCAATATCAAGTGGAATGTATCAGTGCAGTGAGTGAAATTATAAAACTCAGTACAAGTTATTGTAAATAATTACCCTAGTGATTACTTTGAAATCGCAGTTTAGCCTAGGGGTGCTACTCAGCGAATGAACTACAAAATTACGCCTCTGTCATCATGTTACTTAAACTGAACAGGTTACTATGTGGTACCTTCCCTGCTTTTAAACTCACGCTTTTACCATAATTAACAGAAGTAAACATAATAATACTTATTATTTTCTTATTTATTATTTATAAGTGTTATTATTACTCTTTAATCATTTATTTTAATTCATATTGAGTATTTCTTCTGTTTACACCAGAGCTTGGCAGAGAGCGCCTCGTGGTGGAATTGAGAAATTATCCAATTTCAAGAAAATATTACTATTGTCAAGGCCGTATACAAAAAACCGAAGGGAACATCAAGTCGCCCGTGGTGATATAAACGACCCAGTTGAGAAGGACAGAACTGAAAATTTAAAGTTTTGAGGAAATACATTTTATAGCAATATGTTGCTGTGAGAAACCAAAGGATCGTTAAAATTACTCCAGAATTCTGTTAATAATGTTTCATATAGCTATACTATAAGTTTCAATTAATTAAAATGTCTTAAATGGATTTCAAAGAGATGCGCTATCACCTTTACTTTTTAACTTTGCTCTAGAGTATGCTATTAGGAAAGTCCAGGATAACAGAGAGGGTTTGGAATTGAACGGGTTACATGAGCTGCTTGTCTATGCGGATGACGTGAATATGTTAGAAGAAAATCCACAACGATTAGGCAAAATACGGAAATTTTACTTGAAGATAGTAAAGAAGTAGGTTTGGAAGTAAATCCCGAAAAGACAAAGTAGGATATATGATTATGACTCGTGATGAGAATATTGTACTAAATGGAAATATGTTGTTGTTGTTGTCTAGTGCCTTGCATTTGGCAATGAAGCCATTAGCAGTCGTGCTTTCCAATACTTTTGAACTGTAGTTTCTTCTGATCTTAATGCTTCACAGGTCTTCAAGTGGTCTTCATTCATTTCTGCTGGATCGTTACACAGGACACATATGGGTGAAGCTGAGATACCTATTCTGTAGAGATGACTTGCTAGACAGTCATGATTTGTCAATAGTCTGAAGGCTGCAACTGCTGTTTTCCTTGGTCTCTGGGGGATTATATCTGGGTAGGAAAGTAGTGTAATCCATTTTTTGTCTTTAGCATTTGATTCTATTTCTTGTAGGTATGAATGAGAAAATTTTGTAGTGGTCAAGCGTTTTATTGAGGAATATGAGAAATTAAATTTAGATTTTTGTTTTATTGTTGTGCCTTTCTTGGCAAGTGTGTCTGCTGTTTCATTCCCAATGACTCCACAGTGTGCTGGAATCCATTGAACACGGACAATCTTATTAACTTTTTGGAGTTGTGTTAACATTTTGTAGCATTCTCTTATTTTTGTTGACTTCTTTGTAGCATTTGAACATATTCCCTGAATTGCAGCTTTAGAATCTGAAAGAATTACTGTCTTGTTATATTTATTTAAGGGAAGATTTAATAATTGTCGGAGAGCAATGTGTATAGCCTCTATTTCACCATCATAATTTGTTGTGTCTCTGCCAGCAGAATGATAAAAGGAAAAATGTGTACATGTAACTCCAGCTCGAGTAAGGTTTTCTGTGGTTGTGGAAATATAAAAATGATAAATTTACCCTTTGAAGAGGTGGAAAAATTCAAATACCTGGGAGCAACAGTAACAAATATAAATTATACTCGGGAGGAAATTTAACACAGAATAAATATGGGAAATACATGTTATTATTCGGTTGAGAAGCTTTTATCATCCATTCTGCTGTCAAAAAAATCTGAAAGTTAGTATTTATAAAACAGTTGTATTACCGGTTCTTCTTTATGGTTGTGAAACTTGGACTCTCACTTTAAGAGAGGAACATAGGTTAAGGGTGTTTAAGAATAAGATTCTTAGGAAAATATTTGGGGCTAAGAGGGATGAAGTTACAGGTGAATGGAGAAAGTTACATAACACAGAACTGCACGCATTGTATTCTTCATTTGACATAATTAAGAACATGAAATCCAGACCTTTGAGATGGGCAGCGCATGTAGCACATATGGGCGAATCCAGAAATGCATATAGAGTGTTAGTTGGGAGGCCAGAGGGAAAAAGACTTTTGGGGAGGCCGAGACGTAGATGGGAAGATAATATTAAAAGGATTTGAAGGATGTGAGATATGATAGAGACTGGATTAATCTTGCTGAGGATAGGGACCGATGGCGGGCTTATGTGAGAGCGGCAATGAACCTCCAGGTTTCTTAAAAGCCAGTAAGTATGTAAGTAAATATTCATGCATTTAGTTACTGCTTTCCTACTTTGAAATATTACTACGCGGCACTGTTGTAAACAATAACTTACCTGCAGGAGCAGTAGTTGGTGTTGTCTGCGTCCCTGCGTTGGTCGTCATCATCACCTCGGGCAGCTGTGTTGCCGCATCCCTCTTCCCCTTCCTCACTGCTGTTTGTATAAGAAAAATGTAATAGGCCCTTGAATATTCTAATTTCCAGATACATTAAACTGCGCATGGTCAGAGACATAGGGCATAGATCACAAGCTATCGCTAAGGGACTTAGGCCTACTGAAATTCGTTCTGTTTCGAGTGCTGTATTATATCGTTCTGAAATGCAGTAGAGAAAATACGAAGAAAATGGATTTGTTGAATAAGTTATATAAATGACCCATTTGAGAAGGAAATAACTGACAATTTAAAGTTTTGAGGAAACTACATTTTAAAGCTATATGTTGCTGTGAGAAACCAAAGTATCGTTGAAATTACTCCAGAATTCTGTTAATATTTCATATAGCTATATTATAAGTTTCAATTAAGTAAAATGTGTTAATTGAATTTCAAGGAGATGCACTATCACCTTTACTTTTTAACTTTGCTCTAGAGCAGCGGTCATCAAAACACTGCACGCTTGGGCTAGCGTCGCTTACCCGCGGACAAGACACAGTCCTAGCGTGCAATCGTCGCTGCTGGCGGGTATGCTGTCTCTCTATCCCTTCTGCACGACGGAGCAGAGTTCCTTACCCTCCATGCACTCTACCCATTTCAGCGAATGCTGACGACCACTGCTCTAGAGTATGCCATTAGGAAAGTCCAGGATAACAGAGAGGGTTTGGAATTGAACGGGTTACATAAGCTGCTTGTCTATGCGGATGGCGTGAATATGTTAGGTGAAAATCCACAAACGATTAGGAAAAATACGGGAATATTCCTTAAAGGAAGTAAAGGGATAGGTTTGAAAGTAAATCCCGAAAAGACAAAGTATATGATTATGTCTCGTGACCAGAATATTGTACGAAATGCAATTTAAAAATTGGAGATTTATCTTTCGAAGAGGTGGAAAAATTCAAATATCTTGGAGCAACAGTAACAAATATAAATTATACTGGGGAAGAAATTAAACACAGAATAAATATGGGAAATGCCTGTTATTATTCGGCTGAGAAGCTTTTATCATCCAGTCTGCAGTCAAAAAATCTGAAATTTAGTATTTATAAACAGTTATATTACCGGTTGTTCTTTATGGTTGTGAAACTTGGAATCTCACTTTGAGAGAGCAACATAGGTTAAGGGTATTTGAGAATAAGGTTCTTAGGAAAATATTTGGGGCTCAGAGGGATGAAGTTACAGGAGAATGTAGAAAGTTACACAACACAGAACTGCACGCATTGTATTCTTCACCTGACATAATTAGGAACATTAAATCCAGACGTTTGAGATGGGCAGGGCATGTAGACATATGGGCGAATCCAGAAATGCAAATAGAGTGTTAGTTGGGAGGCCGGAGGGAAAAAGACCTTTGGGGAGGCCGAGACGTAGATGGGAGGATAATATTAAAAGGATTTGAAGGAGATGGGATATGATGATAGAGACTGGATTAATCTTGCTCAGGATAGGGACCGATGGCGGGCTTATGTGAGGACGGCAATAAACCTGCGGGTTACTTAAAATCCAGTATGTAACTAAGTAAGTAAAATCATTGTATTTGGATACTGCTTCCCTACTTTGAAATATTACTACGCGGCACTGATGTGAACAATAGGCTAACTTACCTTTAGGAGCAGTAGTTGGTATTGTCTGCGTCCCGGGTTTGGTGGTCATCATCACCTCGGGTACCTGTGTTGATGCGTCTCTTTTCTCCTTCTTCTTCACTGCTGCTTCTATAAAAAAAAAAGCAATAGGCCCTTGATTATTCTAATTTCCAGATACAATAAACTGCGCATGCTCAGAGACATAGAGCACAGATACACAAGCTATCGCTAAGGGACTTACTGAAATTCGTTCTGTTTCGAGTGTTGTCGTTACTGTTCTGAAATGCACTTGATAAAATACGAACAAAGTGGATTTGTTGTATAAATGATATAAACGACCTATTTGAGAAAGAAACGACTGGAAATTTAAAGTTTTGAGGAAACTGCATTTTAAAGCAATATGTTGCTGTGAGACACCAAAGGATCGTTGAAATTACTCCAGAATTCTGTTAATAATGTACAATGGATGAAATACTCAAACAAATAGAAGCTGAAGCAATCAAAGCCGGTCTGGAAATTAACAATGATAAAACTAAATACATGTATAATATGAATAATGACAATACTAATAAGATTAATTTGAATGATACTAATTTTGATAGAGTCTCCTGTTTTAAGTATCTAGGTTCCGCGGTGAAAGACAATAATGATGTTATGACTGATATAAAAGAGAAGATTGCAGCTGGGAATCGAGGTCTTTGGGCATTGAATAAAACTATGAAGTCCAAGTGTATCTCAAGAAAAGCTAAAATAAGAATATATAAAACTATTATTAAACAAATAGTAGTTTATGGAAGTGAAACCTGGACTCTATCTGAAAGGGCAATAAAGATCTTAAATGCCTGGGAAAGAAAAGTATTACGCAAAATCTCTGGACCTACTTATGAGCAAGGGTTTTGGCGAATCAGAACAAATGCTGAGTTATATGAATTATATAAAGATATTAACATTGTTGTTGACATAAAACTCGGAAGGTTAGAGTGGCTGGGACACATAGCCAGGACGTAGAACAATTGCACACCTAAAGCTCTACTAGATGCATTGCCAGTAGGAAGAAGGAAAGTTGGATGACGTAAATTGAGATGGCTGGATGATGTTCAGACTGACCTAACAAAAGTTGGTATTAGAAGATGGAGAACACGAGCATTAGACAGGAGTGATTGGTTGGATGTTCTGAGGAGGCTAAGGCTAAACTACAAGGGACGTAATGCCGATGATGATGATGATGATGATGATGATGATGATGATGATGGTGATGATATGATGATGATGATGATGATATGAGGATGATGAGGAATATTTCATTTAGTTATACTATACTTTTCAATTAAGTTAAATGTGTTAATTGGATTTTTCACAGCAACATGAAGCTTAAAATTTCAGGTTTATCATAAGTAAAAACGAACCATTACTTGGGAGATATTTTGTCTTCTTTAAACAAAATAAAAAATGATGCAAAAGACGGTTATGAAAAAAAAATGTTCTCTAAAACATAATCTTAATGTTATTATGCTCGTAAACTAATATGACCAGCGTACTTGCTAATAACATTTCCTGAAAAATGACCATTGAACAATACAAGGCAATAAATGCAAATAAATGCAAAATAAAAGTAAACATAGACTATATTGGTTCCTGTTAAAATGAAACGAGTTTATATTGGGTATCCTGCATTGTCTGTGATCTCAGAAAAAATTATATTTTATCAATTTCCAGCCCTAATCATCACTCATTAACTCTCTACTATTTTCCTACGTCCTTTCCGATATTCCCATCACATCCACTCTGTTTCTTTTCATTGCTTCAAGTTTTCCATCTTACCTCGTAGCCCAGAGGTACTGGCATTCGTCGTCGATCCTCCTTGTTGCTGTCCATTGTTGTACGTCATGACGGGTCCTTCCCCAGTATCCCCCACCCGGACATCCGATTGGGGGGATAGTTTACGTCCGGAGTTTTTTACCAGGGAAAGACTCATCATGCAATTTTATTCGATACATTCTTCTTGGGATAGATGGATGAATGCGGAAGCCTCCCATTGCTTTCCGCACACCACTCTCTCTTTCGCATCTTAAAAGATCCCAGGGGGCCCCGGCGTGGAGGTGAGGAGAGTGGATTTGACTAATTAGACCCTCCGGACTTCACCGAAATTCACCGCAAGGGTTAAATATCAGTTCCATCAGGGTTTTTGACCCGATCAGAGACCGGGAAATCCTAATTAGCCTTTGCCCCCCTAAGTCTAAAGCACTACAAAGATGTTAAATATTATGTTTTATTTAACGACGCTCGCAAATGCAGACGTTATATCAGCGTCACCGGATGTGCCGGAAATTTGTCTCGCAGGAGTTCTTTTATATGCCAGTAAATCTACTGACATGAGCCTGTCGCATTTAGGCACACTTAAATGCCATCGACCTGGCCCGCGATCGAACCCGCAGTCTTCGGCATAGAAGGCCAGCGCTATACCAACTCGCCAACCAGGTCGACCATTACAAAGAACATCATTGTTAAAATGACCAACTAAGATCCTTATCGAAGGTGACACCAAGAAAGTTAGTCTTCAAGGATGATATAAGATTAAAGTTATGTCATTGAAATACTTATTTACTTACAAATGACTTTTAAGGAACCCGAAGGTTCATTGCCGCCGTCACATAAGCCCGCCATTGGTCCCTATCCTATGCAAGATTAATCCACTCTCTATCATGTCATTGAAATATTAGACATTTAAAATTAACATTATTACTAAGAAATAAACATGAAGTTTTGTCTACATTACTAATAGGCTAAAGTTATTAGAACGACACCATTTTTAAAATCAAAATAGTACATTATGCAACGAGCCTATAATGATAGTAATTAAGACGCGAGTATGTTTGTTTATGAAACGAGCGCAAGCGAGTTTCATAATTTTCATACGAGCGTCTTAATTACCATTATATGCAAGTTTCATACGACTTTTTATGCTCGACCATATTTCTAACTTGAAATTATTCAGAAGTATCAATTTTATTTGTATCTGACTGAAGATCGGAAGTGACCTTGTGCGTAGCTCGTAAATTGTGAGATGTGCGCAGAGGCGAAAGTATTGATTTTTTCCGAAGAACAATAATGTCATTGATCTCGATGTAATGTAGAGAATAACATGAACTAATTTTGATATAACCTGGAAATTGGATTAGAATTGAAAAACGAGATGACAAATTGAATTTATTTGAATATTATTTACAATTAACGCTAATTATTATAGTAACAGAACATAACCTTCTGCGACAGTATTGGATTTCCAGCCTCTGTGACGTTTTCCTCGTTGTCTTTCGATTGCATATCCGAGAATAATCGAAAACCTAAACTTTAATGAATAGGTGTACTTTAATGACATGCATTTGTGACTTAAGAATGCTTTCTTACCATTTTTATCTTTATTTACTTTCTGGGATAAGAATTAAGGACCGTCCCATAAATAGGACGCAATGCATAATGGTCAGTGACAGTAGCTGAATAGAATAACCCCTCTTTTAGTTCCAATAGTATTTATGTATTTATTATGTAGCAAATACATATACACATATTAGAATCAGTGGTTCAACTGCCCTCCTCACACAAGCCTACGCATTGCACAACACTACTGTATTTTGTGTGGTAAGGGTAGAAAAATTTAGGGTGGAGTCCAATTTGACACTTGCTGCAGATGGACTTTGCTTTCTCTGTACAATTAGCATACCTTCGCAGAGTTTCATTTTCAACTGGCCAGTGGTGTTGACCATCAAATCTTATGTCTCCTGATGGAATGGGAACAATTTTTCCTTAGTGGGAACTCACCCCATGCCTTTTCAGTATTGTAAAAGCCAGGAGACGGCAAAAGTTGAGGAGCGGTTCTGAAGAGTTTTGAGGCTTCATTTTTCTGTACAGAAACCAAGCATTTACTATGGCAACATCAAGAAAATAAGCGAAGATGGACCACCACTCTGTTGTTGCCGCCGTTGCTAACATCGGTACTGCCAACGCTGGTGTTGCTATTTCTGTGCTAGCGCTGGTACTGCTGTTGCTGCTAGTGATGGTGCTGCTATTGCTGCTGCTAGCGCTGGTGCTGATGGTGGTGATTGTAAAAAAATTCGTCGCTCTACAGCCCATGAAGGGCCAAGACCGACCAGCCTGCTGCTGGTCTCACGTCCACATGCCGAAACAGAGGTGGACAATCATCCAACCAGAATGGCAGTATCGTGTGGTTAGCACGATGATTTCCCCCTAGCCGTTATAGCTGGTTTCCGAAACCGGATTTTCGCTACCTATCTTAGCTCCACAAATGCATGATGGTGCTGGGTGGGCACCGGTCCCATACATTGGCCGAAATTTCATGAAAAAATTTCTTGCCCCATGAGGACTCGAACCAGTGCGCATTCCGTAACGCGAATCCGAGGCAGGATGTCTTAGACCACAATGCCACGGCGCGGTACGTTGGTGGTTGTAGTAGTAATAATAGTACTTGTAGTTGTAGTAGTACGATGGCCTTCTACCTGGAATTACCTTCCCTGTCTTGGAAATGTTCATATATTAGCTTTCTTCTCTTCGGGCGGCATTAACTTGTGCGAGAAACCTCAGCTCCATTTTTGTCTAATGTACTTTCAAAATCATTTGTTGCAGCTTTTATGTTAGAAGACTCTGGCATACTTTCATCAACAATATCATCTTCATTATCATCATTACATTTTTTTTTTTTTGTAATTCCGCTTTACTAAGTAGCATTTTACCGCCAAGATTATTCAAATAAGCCTCATGCTCGTCATCCGATTTATCACTGTATTTATTTGTATCATGGAAATCTTCTGGAGGGGTCACATATATTAGACTCTTATTATTATTGTTTTGATTTTCCATTAACCCCAGAATTTCACTCACGGTAGACTGGAAATAAAACAATGTAATGGAAACCATATACATATTATAAAGAATACCACAGGAGTGCACACTGCATGGCGTCCTATTTTTAGGACGGCACTTTATTTCACCTTGTACCTAGCAATATATAAGAAAATTTTATTGTTGTTATATACCACATGAAAACTGAAGTATTCAACTCATCATGTGAAAATAAAAATCAGATTTCTATACCATCATTACAGAATAACTAAGAATCAACTTACACGCGGTGCGTCACAAAATACTGTTATTCCTGCCATCTTGTAAAAAATTAGCTGGTATGAACAAATGTTCGCGCGGAATTCAAACACTGCAACACCATAATACAATGTAATAATTTACCTTCTAAACAATGCCTCCAACTGTACTAAACAAGAAAAAGTTCCATAGAAATCAGTATTTTACGCACGTCCCATTTTTAGGACGCTATGCAGTAATGGGTTAAAGGATTGCTACCAGGTGTATAATTACTACGTTTTGGCATGGTCGAGCATAAATATCATTAATTAATTTTCAGTTTGCGAAATACCTAGATGCTATACAGGAAGAAGCTGAAGTGAATTTTTTTTTTTTTTTTGGCGTATCTGTATATACTCGTAGATCTGTGGCTGATACTTTTGTACGCAGTTTGGAACTGCTATGTTGCCTAAACTCCAAAAGAAACAAAACCCTACATACTGTTTCATCGTCGTTAAAATCTACATATTTTCACACATTCGACCGCGCAAGCTATAAGAAAATCGGTAAAAAGTAATTTCAAGAATTAAGGAGAATTGCCGGTTCCAGACTTTATGAAAATACAATAATTTAACATGAATATTCTCAAACCAAAAGTCTTATATTTCTAGGTAAATGATCTCAAACCCTCAGATTCTTACTACTGCAATGCTGACTAGGAATACTGCTGGAGTAATAGTTCATGCTAACCTAAAAAAAGAAAATGAATGCCGCAAGATCTTACCTTGTTGGCGAAACGTTTATCATACCATCATTAATTCCGTTGGGTATCCGATTCCTTTGTCTGGTATCCTGATATAGCCAGATGTTCGGCTGGGTTAGTTGCAGCATCCCACTCGATGGGCTGCATGAAACATTTTAGAGTTCTTTCTTTGAAAATTCTCTCTGTCGCAGGTGCATTAGATGTCTTTGTAGACCTACAATAGTGCAAGAAACTTCGATGATCTAATCAATTAATTACATGTAGATTCCTGGAATTGTTTCGAAAGTTATGAAAGAAATTACAAAGACGCATAAAATTTGCAGAACCCTTGGAATGTAATTTAACACAGCTAGTGATAACCGGCGTAGATGGGGTAGGGAAAGGGTCTAGTGTGCTGTGGATGTGAGTTTGATTACACTCCGGCTGTAATTATATAAAATCCGGTACTTAATTATTCTGCTCGGTGGGATGAATATGTTCCTTTTTAATTGCTACAAATTTGTTATAATTATCTAGTTTTAGAGCGGAATTCTGTAGCTTCTTTTCTGCTTCTGCATTTAGCCTATTTCGATCATTTGTTTTCATGGATAAATGCGCAGAGAATTCAGATATGAAATTAATTAAGATTATAAAATAGAATAGAATGTTTTATTTTCGCTGGCAGAGTTAAGGCCATAAGGCCTTCTCTTCCACGCAACCAGCTTTAATCAATAGAATACATATTTAAATTACGAATATTTACATGACACTTAAAATGTTCTCCGGCAATACTCTTCAGTTAAGTTTTAACGACTAGTGCATGTTTATTTAAATTTAGATGAACCTATAAGATAAAGTAGTACCGGTAACTTAATTTATGAGCTAATTTAATTCAGTCAACTATAATTAATTTGTGATAGCTAGTAAAATGGTGAGAATTAATTTAATATTAGTTTACTAGAACTATGTTATAGGGAGAAAAAATATTACATCTAAAAATATATTTATATAATGATAATATTAATGTAATTAAATTTTGCCATTAGAGGTGTTGTAATCTATTTAGATAAATTAATGATAATAATAAGAATGGACAGATGTTAGTTTCATTATAACTAACAAATATTAATCAGTCATTAATCTGTTAAGTAAGAATTTGTGTAATTTTGACCTAAATTAAGTTATTGTCCAACAATCCCTTACATCACTCGGAAACGAGTTCCAATTTCTAGCAACTGAAACTATATAAGATGAAGAATATAAAGATGTCTTGTGGTAAGGTATAATGAGTAAATTGTTATGTTGAGACCTGGAATTTAGCTAATGATATGCGGATAAATATATATTATATTCTTTTCTAGATCTTTAATAGTATTAATAATAATGAAATATGATTTTTAATATTCATTTTATAATATTATGATTACATTATAATAATTATTATTTGTGATGTTTCAAAATTTAAGTGATTCGACTTTGTATACTTTTTTCAGTAGGCCTAATCTCCAAATTTAAAATAATATTTAAATATAATTTACGATTCACCGAATTCCACACTTTCACAAGCGCTGCATTATACGATTTATTTTGTTCGTATTTATTGATAAGGAAGAATGGTCATAAAACAATGTAATGTATTAAAAACATAAAACCTCATTGTCCTCAGTAATTTTAAATAGTGTCGCGATTTCGGTAGTTTTTTTAAACGTGCTTGTCCAATCGAGGCTTAATTATCAGTCTCCAATATACATATATTATATTTATAAAATCGCTATTGACGATACACAACGTAAAAGCTTTTATTCCCCTCTTATTGTTGCAGTTTTCAAACAGGAATTGTAATATAACTTAGAAAACTTACCTCATTGGGAAGAAGTTCATCCTGGTTGTCCCGTGGAAATCGAACCCAGCTCCTCACTTCACATTACGCTCCATAAAACGTCATCTTTGCTTGCTTTAATCGAAATCAAAACTCAAAATGGCGATTCAATATGTCATTTGCATTGTTGAAGACGGTATTGTTCCACGTTGAGAGATGAACGTCGATTACATAGAGAATGAAAAAATGGAACTAGCGTGAGTGAGTAGGAGCCACTGCCTGCTGGATCACAGCCAAAGGAGTGGTAGACAAGAAAATTGATAGTACTTGTGTTGTAAGAGTAATCAACCGGCCGCAAAGGAGTTTAAATATTCTCGTTTTCATATTTTATGTTTAGAACGTATTTTTAAGTTTTCTAAAGTAATTGATATAACAACGTAGCTACATTATTTATGATGCAGTTACGTATTGTATTAATGTTGCTTGATTTTTATCAACAGTAATCTCACTAGACGTTTTGATTTATCTAGAGAAAATCAAAACTCGAGTGGGATTTAATTGACTATTACACGATTAGAAGAAAGTATATAAAGATTAGAAGTAACGAAGTACTCCAATACAATAAAATATTAATTGACTTACGAAAATACAACTGTCTTCAAATGTATTATTTTACCTTCTCAACATTACAAATATTACGCTAGATGCATGCTAGATGGCAGTAGTGTCTTTGTACAGACACTGTAATGATTAATATTCTATAAATCTTAATATTAAACAATCTCTGATACGTGACTATCCATAATATCATATAGCAGAAGTTCTTTTTATCCTCTCAGAGCAGAAGCTATAACATAACCTAACTAATATACACAAATGTTAGAAAAGTTTTAATTAACGACGATGACATAAAAAATAAACATGAATAATTTTAAAAGGAATAATTATTGAATGTACAATTTTCAAATTTGAATGCGGTTGGTGGTTCAATTGATGTTATATTGGACGTGTGCGTAATAGAAGTGAACTCGTTGATTTAGGCCTACATGGTGTATTCAACTTATTCAGGATTTCCGAATGAATAATTTTAAAAGGAATAATTATTGAATGTACAATTTTCAAATTTGAATGTGGTTGGTGGTTCAATTGATGTTATATTGGACGTGTGCGTAATAGAAGTGGAACTCGTTGATTTAGGCCTACATGGTGTATTCAACTTATTCAGAATTTCCGAATGGTGCTTTTGATTTATTTGTAAATCGGATTTCAGAAGATGCATAGGTATGATCAGTGATTTTTATTAATTCTTGTTCTTGAATGCCAATGCGAGTCATATTTGAAACTGCTGTGCATTGACTGGAGTGATTTGTAATTTCATATATATATATATATATATATATATATATATATATATATATATATATATTTGACGTCCAGACCAGCGCAGTTTCAAATGTTGGCAAACAAAGAAACAAATGCTAGGGACGCGATAAAATTGTGCGATAAGCAGCCATGATTGGTTGAAATACGTCCTTTCGTACCGTTTTATTGGTCAAAAGTAGTATGACGTAGTAAGAGTGTAATAGTCAGTATAAAATCACAAACCTTTACTTTTTGCGAGAATATTAATTTCAAAACTCTTTGGCTTAGAGATCTTCTTCCTCTTCTTTTATTAATAATTCTGTAGCTGAAACTTCATTCTATGCCTACTATGTTGGCTGCGTTTGGAATAGGATTTGAACTTTAATGTTGCGACTATGTTCTTCCCACGTGTTCGTCTGTGTATTCGGTTTTCAAAAAATTAAATTTCTTTGCTTGTGTTCCCATTTTCTCAGGAACAATTGAAAGTAGACCTTTTTTATCATGCTACTTGATGTCAGTAATGTGATTTAACGTACTAATAGAAAATATGAATCAGAAACTTCTGTAGGAGTCAAAAGTCTTTCAAATAGTAATACAGTGGAAACAGGTTAATTCGACATTTGATAATTGGAATAAATGTCTATTTCCCTAGTAATTACTTTTGAAACCAACGTTGATAATTGACTTTGCACTCAAATTTACGAATCTTAGGCCTAAATTTTTTAAAACTCAATAATTATTTCGTAAATGTCGGTCAAGGCGTGTAGATTTGTACAAAAAAATACCTACACAAATTTTCTATATAAAGATTTTTTGTATTACTTCCATTTTTGTCTAACAATTTTTTTAGGGATGGGAAGGTAATTAGAAATAATTCTGTCCATTTCGTATTGATTTTATACCATTTTGTAAAAATCGTTTTATTTTCCGGCAGTCTTATACAAATATCATAATTATTGCTCCTTTCCAGTGGTTAATATTTTTCATTACTCAGAACACTAGCCTTTCTTTGTTGGTCATAGTGATCGCATAAGTTTACTAAAAATTTGGTAAGGGTAGGTTTTACATGTAAATAGAGTCGAATGCAATCTAATACTATTTTTCAGCTCTCGGCCCACAAACGCGTAAGAACTCCGCTACTTAAAATTTATTTGCGTGGGAGACGGCAACAAACAAAAAATGAGTAATAATTTAAACATATATATATATATATATATATATATATATATATATATATATATCTTTATTTGAGTAATAGATATATTTATGTAATATTTTATCATTGTCATAAATGTCCGCCATGTTAACTCTGTGGTCGCGTATCTGCCTTCAACTATACGGTCTGGGTTCTATTCCCGGCGAGATCAGAAATTTTCATGTAAAATTTCTACCTCGGGTCTAGAAGAGATGGCGGTGCACTCTTCTAATTACTAAATTGTGCACCAATATGCCTGGCTTGCATCCCAAATCACTCCGCAGTGCATATGAAGAGAAGGCATATGTCACTGATGATAGTGATTCGTCCGGCGGATGGGAACGTTAAGCCTGGCGGCCCCCTTGGTGCTATTCGACAGGAATACGCTACGTGCCGGCAAGGGGTTTCCCTTCTCCCTTCCGCACCCATTCCCTACATTACACTTACACATACACACACTCTAGTACACTACTTAACTCTTCACAAATACTTATCATGAACAGTGTGGCCCGCCGAAGTGGTGTGCAAATTGAAAATGGGTCATAGTGCTGCCATCTATCCGCAATATGCGGATCCCGAATCACAGTTCAACAACAAAACATACCTTTCAATTCGGCTGCAAAATATCTCGGCATTTATCTAGATAGAAGACTGACTTATAGACAACATACAGGTTTAAACAGAGACAGAGCTTTTCAACGTTTGATGCTGCTGTACCCTCTTTTCAAAAGTCGGATCTCTCTTAAAGTAAAAGTTTTATTATACACTTGTCTGATCCGTTCATACATGCTATATGCTTGCGAAATCTGGTCAAATACACATATACGTCATATTAAACGACTGGATGGAATACAAAGATCAGTATGTCGAACAATCACGGGAGCAGACTATGACATCAGCAACTCTCAACTATATGAGTCACTAAATATAATGCTATTTAGTGATTATATTCAAAATGCCAGAACCAAATTTATAAAATCTGTAAAAACAATCCAAATCCACTGCTCAATAGTTTAGTAATTTCTAGTGTTTAATGTATGAGTGATTTCTTGTAAAACACTTCACTCCTGGTGAAAGTGTTGAATGTAAATTTTATATATATATTTACAAGATGTATGTAACCTAATACATGATTCAGTATAAAAATATATATATATATTTTATACTGAATCATGTATTAGGTTACATACATCTTGTAAAAGGCATGGGTCCATTTTGCGACCTGGTACTTAAATAAATATACATTTCTGAAAAAAAAAATCGATAGGCATTAGACACACACACGCATCATTGTCATGATTAACCAAAAATGGTAGACAAGAATGCTGTTGTTGGTAGGCCTTGTAAGTTAAACTTACAACCAACGAGTTAGAAAGAGATTAGGCTATAGCATAGACTTGCTAAATAACCGCTAGACCAGTAGAGGGGACTGTTGAAATCTCCTTGGTCAGATTAGACTCTGTCTGGACTCGCACTGCACTTCTTTTCAACTGAATAATGTGAATGAGCATTACTGTAATGAACGATATCTGCTCACTGGCGCTAGTGTTATGCTCCCAAATTGAACAGCCGACGGGCGGCCATTTGTTTGGTTGAGCTGAATAAGTATGGTTCGTTTATGTGCTGTTTTTAATTTCAGCAATGCAAGGAATACTCTTCTAGTAAAAGAGTTCCTAGACTTTTGTTCCTAAAAAGTGTTGGACCACAAACGTCAGCGTTTAATTTCTTGCCTCATCTGCAATTGTGGCTGCGATCTGAAAGGAGGGGTGCATGATGAACTGCTTTATTGATGTCAAGTTTTTTTTTTTTTTTTCCATTGTATAGTAGATGTGCCTCTTTTCCTCAGGAATTAATGCAGATAAGACATAAGCGTCTGACGACTTCCGGTTGTTGCTCTGAGCGCCACTCGTGGGTTCGTGGCTGAATGCGAAAACATCCATGGAGTAAAATCAACCCGCGGCCATAAGCTTGAAACGGTGGAACCAAAAAGGTGTACTAGTATGGCCGTCAAATTGTCCATAGTTCATATTTTTTTCCTGTGTGTTTATCAGCTGTTTTGTTCGTATTGCTGTATTACGATTACAAATTGTTTCGTGTTGTTGTGAATATTTCAAAATAAGCTAATGTTCTGTTCGGCTCAAATGTAGAATATGTCCGTTGATATGTTCCCTTTTGCTTTAACATATGAAGGAATGCCAACATCCTTCTTGATAAGAGAAAGAATATGGAAATGAAGTGTTCAGTCCATGTCACAACCATAACACTTTTAATAAATAGATAAGCTTAGTAAAACATACTTTGATATAATAATCTGCCAGTAGTCCTGTTACCTCCAGATCCATTCTAATCCGTTTATGTATGACCAAAACCGATAGTAGCAATTTAATATTTGGCAATTGGCGGTGTCTACCAAATCTATAGAGACTTCAAACAAGCCTACGACAGCATAAATCAGAAGCAAATTTACAGGATTATGCAAGAATTTGATATTCCATGTAAACTTATAAAATTAGTACAAACAACGATAAAAGGAACAATAGTTCAGGTCAAAATTCAAACTCAATTAAGAGACCCCTTTAACATAGAGCAGGGACTCCAACAAGGTGATGGGCTGGCCCCATGCCTGTTCAACTTAGTACTGGAATATGCAATAAGAAAGCTCTCTATCAATATGAAAAGTACTCTGGACTTCCAGACCACTCAAGTAATCGGCTATGCGGATGATATATGCATATCAAGTAGAAATATCAAGGCAATAAACGAAACCTACAATGAATTGAAAGAGGCCACTAAGGTCTTAATATCAATCTAACTAAAATACAGGCAATGATTCAAGGAAGTTCTAAAATTACAAATAGCCGGGAACTTATGATCGGCGAACCAGAGATAACCGTGGTTGATAGTTTTGACTACTTAGGCTCAAGGATTACCAATAATAATGTCCTTTTTAATGAGATCCAAAAGTGAATAAGATCGGCCAATAAGACTTATTCCCTACACCAGGTTATGAGTAATCGGGACGTCCACACGACAGCTAAAATAAGACTTTATAAAACACTCATAAGAACTGTTCTCATGTATGGCTGCGAAACATGGTGCCTTACCAGAAGGGCTGAGAAAGCTATTGGTAGCTTTGAAAGGAAAATACTTAGGAAAATATTTGGACCTGTAAACAAATATCAGGAATATAGGATACGAAATAATAAAGAACTTTATAGAGAATACGATATACTCACCCATATAAAATTGAAAAAACTCCAATGGGCAGGTAACGTACAAAGATTACCTTTGGGTCGTCTACCAAAAAAGCCGTTATTGTTAGAGCTAGTTTTCATGGAAATCGCCGTCCAGGATGACCCATGAAGAGATGGGAAGATAATATCAGGGAGGATGAGGCTAGTCTACTACATTGCAGAGATTGGAAACTGGCAGCGCAAAATAGAGATTTATGGAGGCAAAAAATTCGGCAGGTCAAGGTTCAAACATGAGCTGTAGAACCATTGGATGGATGGAATTGGCGGTATTTCGCGGTGGACGTCATATCCTTCGCACCGATTTGAAGCATATTTGGCTTGAAGTACTCCCTCCTTTCTTTTTATCCTCTCAGATTAAAATACATATTCAAGTATTAACCTATACCGATATGCAATTTATTTACAGTGATGTACAATTAATGTGTCACCTACAATCATTTTCTATATACTATTAATTAATACTGATGTATGATTAATGTGTCACCTATCTACTTCTTTGAAGGCAAAACTAAACTGTCTATAATTTATTTTATTACAGTGTTTTC
Source organism: Periplaneta americana (assembly GCF_040183065.1). NCBI lineage: Eukaryota > Metazoa > Arthropoda > Insecta > Blattodea > Blattidae > Periplaneta > Periplaneta americana. Next base: position 75,077,441 of record NC_091119.1, read on the forward strand.
TCAATCGTCGAATAATAACAAATGAATGTCACCTATAACAAATGAATAACACCCAGTGACGGCTGATTGACTGAGACAAGTGAGGCCAGGTCTCAGTCACTTGCCTTAATTGAAATCAAATTTGTGTTTTTATATAATATATTAGTCATTTGAATGAAGCATATATCGCTGTAGAAGTGTTTGAAAACTTTGTGATGGACATAGACCTGTTTTGCAGTAAAATTTGTTCCTGAGGCCAGGATCGCTCGTGTCGGGTCTGGTTTCTGCATTTCGTATGTTTTCGCAGGCTTTGAGGTTGCACTTGAAACGGTGTAACTAAGACAATTCGTCTGGCCTCTTGGGGTGGGTATAGCAGTGGTGACTTGTCTTCCTAAATAGACCATAAATAACATAAAAATTCCCCCTGTTTAGCAGGCAGACACCACACTGTTCTCTCCCCTTATGTCTTAGTTTATGACTTAAGCAAGAGTGTGTGGTGTAAGGTAGAGTTAATCACACTTCGTAAAGTTACAGGAATTGAGTATAGGGTTCTTGAGAATAAGAAGTCGTCGAACTGTGGTATAAGTATTATATTGGAGAATAGGTAGTAATACAGTTGAATGTGTTATAGGCTACATGACAACTAACGAGTAAAAGCCCTGAGGTTAGTGGTGACTCGTATTATATAGAACAGGTTTGGGGCGTTGTCAGGACGCGAGTCCATGTCTAAACATGACCATACATGGTAATGTTTAGCGGTTGTAGTCACGTGCAGTACGATAGACGTTTTAGTTCCACATGACCATGTATAGTAATATTTTAGGGAATGCAACCCTAAAGAGTCCAAAAATAACTCAAAGGGGTGAGAGGGTAACGCGTGGGTGAAAGGGAGATAGCTTTCTATGCAGTCACCAACATCCTTAGGAGTAACTTATACGTTTGCAATGATGTAATTACACAGAATACAGTAACATATAATTGACATACATGGTTCATTATTAATTCACACTGCAGTCTACAAGGGGTTAAAATATTATTCCACACTTCCCTTCCTACTAAATGTTTGACCAACTTCTAAGAGATTAAAATTTCACTTTATCCCATTCTTTCTGTTTTCTGGATGATAAGGGAGATTTTGAAACGACTGCAGGGATGGATTTATGGGATTTTTCCTTTATTTGTTGAAGGGCTTGGGAGACATCATCTATTGTAGCATTAGGATCAGGTTGGTACCGTAGAAAAGGGTAAAGTCGATCAGTGGGTGTATAATCGATCATTTGCGATTTTTATTGAAAATTATATATTATCTCAGTTACTTGTTAAAATTTTGTTATGCTGACTTCATTGCCTGTCATTGCAAATGTAAGCGAGAGGGACAACAAAAAGCCTGCGCATGCCAACAATGGGAACACAGTGTAATTACCGTTGAAGTGAAAATGGTTATTCTCAACTTTTTCTCCTAAACGAAAACAAAGTCTTACAAACTCTAAATTATCGTCAGCAGTGAAAGGAGACAAGAAGTATACGTAAGTACTTTTGGTTGAGATTGTATCCTGAAATAATAGTTTTGCAGTTCGTAAATGTTAGTATTGAAACTTATTATTTTCAAAAAACTTGTACTTTTGTAGGGTTAAGTCGATCATGCCATCGACCTACTCGAAGCAGATAGGACCAGCAGGAAGAATAAATTTTTTCACCGAAATACCTTCAACTTATAAACAGAAAAGTGTCATGGTATAGCTTATAGAGATGGGGTAGTGGGGAAAGAGGAAGACGAATTTATGGTGAATTTATTGCGTAAGAGAAGCACTGCCAAAGGAACGTATTTTGTATACTCCTCTGTACCTGACGATGGGAACAACGTAGTTTCTAAAGTGACATGAAGAGGGGAAGATTTCAAATAACATCTGACATAAACCTAAGCAATGTTGAATAGCATTTTAGATTGTAATTGAAGTGTGGTATTTCAATGTAAATTTTGAATTCTTAAATCTTTGTTTGTCGATATTTATTTATTTATTTAACCTGGTTGATATGTCAAGTATTAATTTTTTATGTTTTATATATTGGCAATCATAGTCACGTTTGTAGAGTGGAGACCTATAGGCCTAATTGTATCGAATTGTATGATCAGAGTAACAAAATATATACTATATAACCCTGTAGACATATAATAGATTATTATTGTTTTCTACACCCCTTATAACAAATAAAATACATGTAATACACTTAATTTGTTTTTAAAAACCTAAACAGTGATCAACTTTACTACGCAATATTTTAAAATCGATCTTAAACTAAAAATTCAATGGTGATCGACTTTACCCTATTTAAACAGGTAACTTCGATCACAAGTAAAATAAAAAAAATCAGACTTTGGTAAATTGTAATTCACTTCTTGTAATGTGATTTCGTAAGTGAAGAATATGACGACAAAATACTATTTTCTGAGGAACTTCGCTCCATTGCATAACCTCAATATCATTAAAAATTGCAAAATTTTGATCGACTTTACTCCCTTCTGCGGTACTTACTAGGATTCATAGAAAATGTTTGCATTTCATTGTCACTATCTGAGTTTTCTCCCTCTCTTGCTCTTTCCTTTGATCTCTGATTGTATTGGCTATTCTTAATAATATTATTATTGAATTTTCAAGTTTATAGAACCCTATTTTACCCGAAGGTATATTAGGGCTGTAGTTAAATCGTACAATTATAGTCCTGTACAAATACTTACATAAAATATATACATAATTATAACATAAAATACACATATTACATTAAATGTGTATGACATAATAAACATCATAGTTATATTATATACAAATACGTAGATATGAAATAAAGTAGATACACAATATATGAAACACAGACACATTACATACAATACTTTCCCAGGACATATCACACACAGACTTGTTACATAAAAAAGTAAGCATTTCGTAGAAACGTACATATTACTTTTAAGGACGTATGTGACATAAAAATGACATGAAATAGACACATGACATACAAATGCATATACAACACATAAGACATAAACATATTATATAAAATACACAGAAAAGGATTAAACAAAATTACATAAAAACTTATACAGTGACATCATTTTATTTTTACCAACAGTTTTAATATTAACCTGGCTGTACCTTTGGATTAACGGTTGAAAACAGAAAACACCGTTTGCTATCCCCTTCCACGAATGGAGTTCGATGGTACTGACGTAAAATACAAACAAATCACTTTACTAGGTGTAGGAGGGAAGAAAAGTAGTTCATTCATTTACGTAAACTAGGAAATGTCGCAATTTTGAGTTTGATAATTTTCATTAGGTTTTCGTTTAATCAAAATACACTACAGTATTAACAGTAAGTGTTTATACTCACGAACTGAGCTATCCATGAGGACGTATTCATTATGCAGTGTATATTATTCTGTCTACAGCACATTGGCGTACAATGTAGAGAATGAAGTTAAATTGAAAAATAATCATAATATGGATATTTAAACACATTTTTTAAAATGGTGGCCGTTCATTTTGATACAGGCTTAATTACCAGTTTCGTCCCTCGTACTAGTAACTCATGCTGAACTAATTCTGTATCTACTCTATAAAAGAGTGCCTTACTTACTTACTTATTTACTTACAAATGGCTTTTAAGGAACCCGAAGGTTCAGTGCCGCCCTCACATAAGCCCGTCAGCGGTCCCTATCCTGTGCAAGATTAATCCAGTCTCTATCATCATATCCCACCTCCCTCAAATCCATTTTAATATTATCCTCCCATCTACGTCTCGGCCTCCCTAAAGGTCTTTTTCCCTCCGGTCTCCCAATTAACACTCTATATGCATTTCTGGATTCGCCCATACGTGCTACATGCCCTGCCCATCTCAAACGTCTGGATTTAATGTTCCTAATTATGTCAGGTGAAGAATACAATGCGTGCAGTTCTGTATTGTGTAACTTTCTCCATTCTCCTGTAACTTCATCCTGCTTAGCCCCAAATATTTTCCTAAGCACCTTATTCTCAAACATCCTTAACCTATGTTCCTCTCTCAGAGTGAGAGTCCAAGTTTGACAACCATACAGAAGAACCGGTAATATAACTGTTTTATAAATTCTAACTTTCAGATTTTTGGACAGCAGACTGGATGATAAGAGCTTCTCAACCGAATAATAACACGCATTTCCCATATTTATTCTGCGTTTAATTTCCTCCCGAGTGTCATTTATATTTGTTACTGTTGCTCCAAGTTATTTGAATTTTTCCACCTCTTCGAAAGATAAATCTCCAATTTTTATATTTCCAGTTCGTACAATATTCTGGTCACGAGACATAATCATATACTTTGTCTTTTCAGGATTTACTTCCAAACCGATCGCTTTACTTGCTTCATGTAAAATTTCCATGTTTTCCCTAATCGTTTGTGGATTTTCTCCTAACATATTCACGTCATCCGCATAGACAAGAAGCTGATGTAACCCGTTCAATTCCAAACCCTGCCTGTTATCCTGAACTTTCCTAATGGCATATTCTAGAGCGAAGTTAAAAAGTAAAGGAGATAGTGCATCTCCCTGCTTTAGCCCGCAGTGAATTGGAAAAGCATCAGATAGAAACTGACCTATACGGACTTTGATGTATGTTTCACTGAGACACATTTTAATTAATCGAACTAGTTTCTTGGGAATACCAAATTCAATGAGAATATCATATAATACTTCCCTCTTAACCGAGTCATATGCCTTTTTGAAATCTATGAATAACTGATGTACTGTACCCTTATACTCCCATTTTTTCTCCATTATCTGTTGAATACAAAAAATCTGATCAATAGTCGATCTATTACGCCGAAAACCGCACTGATGATCCCCAATAATTTCATCTACGTACGGAGTTAATCTTCTCAAAAGAATATTGGACAAAATTTTGTACGACGTCAACAAAAGTGATATTCCTCGAAAGTTACCACAGTTGGTTTTGTCCCCCTTCTTTAAAAATAGGTACAATTATGGACTCCTTCCATTGTTCTGGTACAATTTCCTTTTTCCAAATAGCAAGTAAAGTTTATAAATTTCGCTATATAATGCCCTTCCACCCTCTTGTATTAATTCTGCTGGAATTTGATCGATACGTGGAGACTTGTACTTTTTCAGATTTTCTATCGCAATTTCGACTTCTGAAAACGTGGGTTCGGGTATAAATGGCTCAGCAGTTTGAATTTCAATTTCGTCCCGATCATTTCTATTTGGCCTATATATATTTAGTAATTGCGCAAAATAGTTTTTCCATCTGTTTAGGATTGATGGAGAGTCTGCAAGCAAGTCACCATTCTCATCCTTGATCACGTTTACCCTTGGCTGATATCCGTTCTTAAATTCCTTTATACCCTTATATAAATCTCGAATGTTTTTATTCTTACTATTTGTTTCTACCTCATTCAGTTTTTCCTTCAAGTAACCTCTCTTTTTATTCCTAAGTGTACGACTTGCTTCCCGTCTTTCATAGAAATAATTATCTCTCTTCTCCTCAACTGGATCCTGTAAGAATTTCAATTTTGCCTGTTTCCTTCTTTCTGCTACCATGCAACAATCTTCATCAAACCACGGTTTCTTTTTCTTAGTTTCATAATAACCTATGCTCTGCTCAGCTGCAATTTTGATACTATCTCTGATATTTTCACACACGCTATTAACATCTAATTCTTTCTCAACTTCGTCGGAACTTTCTAAAGTGGCAAACCTATTCGAAATTTCGACCTGATAATTTTGCTTAGCTTCCTCGTCCTTTAATTTCAAAATATTGAATTTAGTAATATTAACTTGTTGTTCTACTCGCTTGGCTACTGATAATCTTTCTCTTAATTCTCCAATCACCATATAATGGTCAGAATTACAGTCTGCACCCCTGAAAGTTCGAATATCTACTATACTAGTATGTCTCCGTTTATCTATCAAGATGTGAACTATTTGGTTGTGTGTCAATCCATCTGGAGAAGTCCAAGTATATTTATGTATATCCTTATGGGGGAATGTTGTACTTTTGACAGTTAAATTTTTCGATGTGGCAAAGTTGACTAATCTAACTCCATTGTCACTACTAATTGCGTGTAGGCTCTCTTTTCCAATAGTTGGTCTAAAAATATCCTCCCGTCCTACTTTAGCATTGAAATCCCGCAATAAAATTTTCATGTGATATCTAGGGAACTGATCAAAAGTATGTTCCAATTCCTCATAGAGGCTATCCTTTATATGGTCGTCTTTCTCTTCTGTAGGGGCGTGAGCATTTATAACCATGATGTCGCACCATCTACCCTTAAGTACTAAATATGATAACCTGTCACTGATAAATTCGACTTTTTTACTGCTGATTTTATTCTTTTATGAACAAAGAATCCTGTTCCTAATTGGTGATTGTTTCCTTCCCCATAATACAACAAGTAATCTCCTATTCGTGATATGCCATTCCCATCTAACCTAACCTCTTGTACTCCCACGAAGTCTATTCTATATCTAGCTAGTTCTTTTGCTACTAATGTTACCCCTCCTGTTCTATAAACACTAGTTACGTTCCAAGTGCCAAATCTCGAAACCTTATTCCTTTGCTGTGGTCGTGCCAGAGAATCAGTCCTATTCCGAGGCTTATTGTAGGGATTCGTAACAAGCTGTTTTTTACGGTGATGGGTTGTTAGCCCTTCGCCCAACCCCCAAGCTGGAGGACCACCCCTTATCGGCTGTCCACGACTGCTTATTCAATATATTCGCAGCTACCCTCCATATCTGGAGGCTACGTACTGTAAATTCAGTCTTCACTTCTACCCGATCCGAAAAGATAAAATTATTCAGACATGCCAATCTATTTTTCGTCCAAGTGGTTATGTCGCAGGATCATAGAAAGAGGGGGAATCACGTGACACTTAATTACTTAACGAGACCCTTTTATTTAAGTTATTTTAAACAGTTGTATAATATTACAACAGAAATTAATGTTTTCAGAAAAGAACCAAGACAGCCCATCCATTAGCTTTACAGAGGGGCGAGTAGAAGTAGGTGAGGGAAATCGGGATGCGACGTAGGCAAACGGACGACAGTATCTGTGCGAAAATATGATTCAATATTGAAAGCTCTTTCGTCACTGGAAAATGCGAACATATTTCTGAAACGTACTATACTCACTAACTTAGTACTGTTTACTATTTGCGACCTTGGTTCTGTTAGAGGACAGTTGGAACTTCATTAGTAGAAGGGGTGGGAGTGAAGTACATACAGAAACTCAGGTACAATAAAAAATTGAAGTAAAAATAAAATGATACCCCTGTATATGACATGAAACTGTGATATTATAGCTATTATTATTGTGATTATTAGTATTATTAATAGTAGTAGTATCTCCTTTTATTGCAGCCTGTTTTGACCTGTGGAATGTTAGATTAATGATACAAAACCTGAAAATATTATATATACACAACAAATTAACACATTCATATAGCCTTACCAATTGCATTAACTACAACTTCTCTATGGCCGAAACACATAAACTAGCTATTTACAGTGAATTGTGAATATGTGATATGAATTTCTGAAATTCTCTTGAACAGCATTTCTTTTTAAACATGAAACACAGGAGTTTTTTAAATTGCCCAGAACATGAGATGACATGCGACAGTAATAACAGGCGAGATCTTTCGAAAATTGGGCAATCAAATAGGAGGTGTTGAACAGTCTGGGCGATTTCCCTGCATTTACACATGGATTCATTTACATTATTGATTTTGAACCGTTTAAAATATGTTTTAAATTTTCCATGGTCTGAAATGAATTGCGTAAGCACGAAATTGGGTATCATGTGTTTACAGTTTAACCTAGAGGTTATTGTAGGAAAGAATAAGGCCCGGTTTCTTCAACCTTTGTTAAATTATAACAGTGTATTATTCCATTTTAACTGTAAACTTGACAGTTGAAGCATTTCTTCAACTACTGTTAGTACTAACAGGCTGTTAATATTCATGTTAATTTAACTGACCAATTTCATGGAGTTAAGTCATTAAACTCTCTGTTAGCATAGAAGTATTCAATATGGCTGGTGCGTTAGATGCTGAACTGTTATATGTTGATTATTTAGAAAATGATATCCATGAATACATAAACAGAGCGGATGATTTCTGTGATTCGACAGAATTCATACAAAGATAAAAGCAAATTGATGCAAAGTCTCACTTTTCGCTTTCAACGTAGATCAGTTTGTTTGTTTATTCTCAATAATTGGTTTATACTGCGAAATTATTTCAACAGAAGGCTTCTCTCAAACGAAAAGAAATTAGTCCCACGATTTCTTATTGTTCCAGTGTTTTCCATTTCACAACAGAAATACCAATTCACCGCTCCACGCTACTGTGATACAGACGACGGAAAGAAGCAGAAATAAAACCTGAGAGAATAGAAAGACTTCTATCCTCTCTGTCTACTATAACGTAAAATAATTAGAGAAGAAACATTTATAATAGAACAAAAGTGAACAAAACAGTAGTTATTGAATTGAAGCGTGAATATGTAGTGTGTAATACAACCAATACAGTAATAAAATATGATTTGCTTCCGATCGGTGTTCAAAGATGCAGCTATTGAAAGCCACGTATTCTCCTTCATTTTCTCATCTTAATACGAGGCGCGCCGCTTATCGTAAATGTGAGGATTTCAATATTAGATTCTCATCAAATAAAACTTGCTCCATGATGCACAGCACAGAACAAAATAATGCATAGGTTATGTCACGGTCTTCTTGCTATAAAATATACGACGACAAAATAGCTTTTAGATGACACTAGAATGAATCTAGTGGGCTGTGATCGGAAACGTGAACGCTAAAGTTGAAACTTGGCCAACTCTCCGTTCCCGATCTCGGGCTCCGGCAAGCTTTTCGTTAATTGTGAATGCTCACATTTAAATGTATAGGGGAAAGGTCCCTATATTGAACCGTGTCTTAAATTGAAACACTCGGTTATTTCCCAAACTGTTAGACAAAGTGCACCACAATTCAAGCAGAAGAGTACTGTGTAGCGCAGTGAATGCTGGGTACAGTTGACCTTTCAGCTATAATAAGTATTGTGTGATTATGGTGCTTCTGATGTAATATTTGACTCTCCTAGCTAAGCTTTTACGACAAATCAGGTAAGATTATGATAATATTAATCTATTGCATGTTGTGAAGTAGTTACATAGCAACAATATCCATGCGTAAACTTTTTCAATCAACACGTTTCCGTATTTCACAGTTACTAAATAATCTGAAATGGCTTTTCCCGATATTTGAACAACCATTTGAACCCTATATTGAACTGGTCCAATTTAGGAAACCTTGTTTGGCTTTAGGAGCTTCCAACTGTGAATATCTCGTGCAAATAGATACACCTGACAAGTGGTGAAAGAGGCACTAACACAACCTGTGTGTGTTGCATGAGTGTAACAGGGATTTACGTTCTTCCCATGCTGATTTTCAAAAGGCTGACATTTAAGGATGAACTGAACACCGGTGCACCACCAGGTGCAATATGCACATGTTCTGAAAGTGGATGGATTACTAGCAAGTTATTTCTTAAGTGGTTACAACGTGTCATCGCCATTGTGAAGCCCAGCACTAATAACAAAATGTTACTTCTCCTTGATGGCCATTCCACCCACACCAAGAATGTAGAAGCTATCATTTTTGCCCGGGAAAATGGTGTTGTAATGCTTTCTTTGCCGGCACTTACTACAACGCACAGGCTTCAACCATGTGACGTGTCTTTTTCTTCAAGCCCTTGTCATCATACTACAATCAGGCTGCAGACAAATGGCTTCGAAGTAACCCATCTCGAAATATAACTCAGTTCAGGTGTCAGTTTATAATAGCAGAAGCTTATGGAAAAGCTGCTACAGTGGTAAATGCAACGAGTGGATTTGCGAAAACTGGAATTTGGCCAGTCGACACAAACAGCGACTTCTCTCCTACTGCCGTCAACCATGAGAATGAGCCTAACACAAGTGTTCCAAACTCACCTTCACAAAATTCAGTTCCCTCTTTTCAATCTAATAAGCCTAACACTTTTGAAGACATTTCTACGGCCAATCCTCACTATCCATAAAAATCTCCAAACATGACTAGGCGTAGACCTAACACTGTTGCTGAAATAGCTCCTATTCCTGAACTTATCAGATCAAGGAAACAAAAAACCACATCATTTGCAATCGTCACAAGCAGATAATACAAGAATGAGTTGTAGGAAAAACAAAACAAGAAAGTAGCAGGTAGGCCTACATCGACACCAAGAAATAATCCGTTAAAGAGAAAGCTCCAATATGGTCAACAAGAAAATGAAGACAAGAATTGATACTGCAAAACTTGTGAATTGTCGGAAATTATGGATATGATCCAGTGCATGAAATGTAGGATATGGCTTCACTCAAAATGTGGAAACGTTAGTACTAAACGGAAAATATTTTACTGTGAAGACTGTGGATAATGGCCTCTTTTATATAACAATGAAAGCCCTATATTTGTAATTCATGTTCTAAAAAGTAAGTGTTTTTTTTATTATCTAAAAACTCCAGTTTCCAAGGAAATTGACATTATAATCACAAACTTCTTTTGTACTTTTGTTGCTAATTAAATAATTGCTTTAAGTATAGGACAAAAATATTTATATTTTATATTAATAAAAATGTTTCTGAATTTAAAAATGATGTGGTTCATTTGAAGATAAGACTGGTCCAATTTAGGGACCGTGTTCCTAATTTGGACCATTTCGCACCTTCTCAGTTTTATTTTTTTTTTTATTTAAATAATGACAACATTAATTAGCAATTTTTTGAGGCTATGTATACCCAAAGAGATTGCAAATGTAATGCAAGTTTTCCTGATAACTTTGATGTGAGATTATTGCCACAATTTAGTGTTAAAGGCTAAGTGGTTCGATATAGGGGCCTTTCCCCTACATTTTAACAATTTTACCGTTTTCGTTTTCGTTCCGATTCTCGTTTCCGTTTTATTGTGAACCAGACTTTACTCTCGATTAAGGTAGTTATACGGGTGTAAAGTGAGTGGTGAAACGCTACGAGGTTTTACTCGAGATTAAATCGAACTTTAATCGAGAGTAAAGCGTTGGTGAAACCGGCCCTGAGTCAAACAACGGAAACAAGCGAGAATCGCGATTGTCAGAGTTCAAGGAGTGGATCAGGACAGCACGTTTGCACATCTCCTTTTTATGTTAGGCTAGGTTCTTTTCAAACTGAAATGACGAGTGAAACGTACAGTTAAAATTACTCTAACCTAACCTAACCTAACCTATCCTAACCTAACTTAACATAAAAAGGTTAGGTTAGGTTAGAGTAATTTTAACTGTACGCTTACTCGTCATTTCAGTTTGAAAAGAACCTAACCTAACATAAAAAGGAGATGTGCAAACGTGCTGTCCTGATCCACTCCTAGAGTTCAGAAAACAAAACTGAGCCTACACTTGGTTATAGGTTATGGTTGAACTCTAGAATCTCTGGTCCTAACAGAGAGTTAAACAGAATGTTAAAATGTGAAATGTAAAGTTGAAGGAAAGTAATATTTTTAACAGCAATTCAGACTTTTAGCTTACAGTTAATTAACGCTATGTTAGGTGCATTTTAACAAAGATTGAAGAAACCGGGCCTAAGTCTCTAGTTAGAGAGCCGTTATTACTTTCTTGCCATTGAACATCCCAGCGTGCTAACATGTGTTCCCTTAATTTATGTTTTATGAAATTGACAGGAATTTTATGGTAGTTATCAACGACATTCATGGAACAAGTAAGCTTGGCTAGCTGGTTTGTCCTTTCATTCCCTAATATACCCGAGTGCCCTCGAACACAGTTTAAACAAATATGTTTGCTGGAGTTAGCAATATTACGTCTGACATTTACGCCAATCATATGCATATTATATTTGTCCCTAATACAGTTCAAAGTTGCCTTATTCTTAATAATACGAGTAATAGAACGACAACAAGCACTACATCCCTTCCTGTAATCTGAACACGTCTCTCTTCACTTACATTGCTTCAACATCCACAGCCCACACTTTCTACAACTGCTACAGCAACAGCAACACACACAAAAGAGCAACATTACTCCGATTACTGAACTAATATAGAGCCAAGAAGAATAGTGACGCCAATCTTTCATATTGAATTTTGGATTGTTCTTTTGATATTTGTTTTTGAGGATCATCAATTCTTACTTCCATGTATTTAAAATCATGAGTCGTAGATAGAATATTTGGAAATGGGAATTGCATATTAGTTTTTGTCATTATTTCTTCCTGTTCCTGTGAAATACAACATTCAATATGCATGGAAGCTATAGGGATGATATCAGTAGCATTTTAATTAATTTGAATATGCTGTAGTGGATATAACTCACCTACTGATGTCAACCCTTTACAATTAACGGCTAACACAAGTTTCCCTCTATTGAATAATTTTACTTCTTCCTTTACTTCATTCACACATACTACAATTATTTCATCCTTTTAATGATTTACATACAGCCATTCATTACTATGTGTTATATACAGACGTTTAACTGTCTTATACAATGAGTACCTAGCTCGTTTATAAGTAGTGTGTAAATTCCTTACCAATAATCACTACATATGTCGTGCCTAACAGTATAACTGTTACACAGCTACGTCATAGCTTCGTCATTACTTCGTTACGAAAGGTAATAGAATATCTGAGGTTCTCTATTGCATCCGGTAGAGCGGTCTAGTGTGGCGTGTTAAGTATCGATAGTACACTGATGCTAATCGATTACCACGCTACATTTTGGTCAAAGAGTACAAGATACAGCAATATTATCACAGTCTACTATATACAGTCGCGAAGCTTGAGGTGTTTTTTTGCAAATCTCGTGATAGAGCGCTCCAAGCGGTTAGCAACTAGAAACAATAGACTGCCCATGGTCGACTTTGGACTGTGTCGTATTTCTATCGAGTGCTAGCTCGTTGCGTATTTCACATTGATGCTTGTGAAATGTTCGTTATTGGTTTTAATGAAAATGTTAATGGCTAAAATATAATAATTTGAATAATAATATTGGACAAGGAGGAGACGTTTGTAGTGCTATAAATTGTAGCAACAGTAAGAGAAAGAGGCCAGAGTTATCCTTTTTCCGATTTCCGAAAGATTCGGAAAGGTTCCTGGGTTTCCACAAGAATGCTGTGCAGAAACAAAACTCTTACTTTTTATAGTTCTTTGTGACTGTTAGAATACATTATATCCTTAAATTTCACAATGAAATGTTTCAGTCTAACCGAAAGGACATTAGATACCGGTTAAAGTTCTGTCACTTGGGCTGCTAAATTTCCAGAGAAATAAAGGTTAGGTCTACTTTTTTTTTTCAGAGGATATATTTTTAATTGTAGCTATTAATTTTGTTATTATTTTTATGTGTTATTTTACTAAATATGTAGAAAAATTAAGTTTGTTTTAATGAAATTTATTGATCACGTTTTATTTTCAATTCTGGTGGGATTATTATTGCTTAGGCCTATTTTTTTCTTCATAGGACATGTTTTTAATTATAGCTGTTAATTTTGATGTTATTTTTATTTGTTGCTTTACTAGAGACGTAGAAAAAGTCTGTTACAATAAAATGTATTGATCACGTTTTATTTCCAATTCTGGTGTGATTATTATTGCTTAACATCATCCCACTTTGTTAACTACGTAAGCCTACACTACAAGTACCGGTACACGTAAGTTACACCATTATACTCATATTTCCATTATTATTGTTGTAAAGAGAAATGCAAATTAATATTTATTGGTTTCATAGTTAATTATCGCTATAATCTTGAATGAGTGAAGCTATTATAGTAAATTTCAGTTCGTTTTGCACAAACAAAAATTATATTAACTTATTTCTTGCAGGTATATTCGAGTTTATGGTGGAATTTAATATACTTCATTAAAATAATAAATCAACTTTATGCATTTAATATTTCAATAATGGAAGGAAGGTGTTATTTTTTCCAAAAGAACACGACAACGAAAGTGTAACATATTTTGTCGTCTGCTAGGAGAGAGATCTGCGATGATGAGGCGATAGTAGCGATCCTTGTGGTGGGCAACTGCCCATGTTTGCATTTTTACTACATATTGAGCTTCGCGACTGTATATAGTAGACTGTGATATTATTCTAATTATTTTGTGCTCTTGGGTTTGTTCTTCTGTGGTTACAAGGCAACCATCATCATAAAGTGACAGTCGATACGAACAGCTGTTAGAGGGGCTTCCATTTTGTCTCTATATACAACGCTTAAACAAGGAGTTTCGTATATATATCTACTGCAAACCAATTCCCATTGTATAGTTCAGCCTCTTTATACATCCATTGTTTATGCATTGTTTATTAGTAAAGTTTTCTGTCTCAACTTTGCATAAGTCTTGTATAAAAACTATATACGGTTTATTAGTAAGACTGTATATGTGTACAGAATGTCCCATTTATCTTGTGCATCTATTATAACCTTTTTGTTTGGATAGGTATTGGAATTTTTGTTTTTGAGCGTTATGTTAGAACGAGGGGCTAACATGAGTGTTTAGATTTGGAGCATGTAACTACATTATGGTACAAGGTACACGCGACGTCATCAATTTTTCAACTAGCACTGCATACTTTAATCATGTTACATTGATGTCACATATTAAGACGAGTACAAAAATGTATCACAATGTCACCCTCCTAATCAATAACAACAACAAAACGAAACAAAAACGTGTGATAATGTTATGCTTTGAGAGTCACAGAAGATGTTCCAAATGGTGACCATTCACATTAAAGGACATTCGAAGGCTTTCCAAGAAAGACCGTATGACTGCCCTGCACGTTGCTGGCTGGATGAACACACAAGCCTGTCGAATGCGTTGCTGCATGTCGTCTGATGTTGTCAGAATGTTCTGGTACACACTGTCCTTTACAGTTCCTCACAGGAAGAAGTCGAGTGGCGACAGATCCGGAGAACATGCAGGCCACTGTACGTGGCTTGTGGTGTCGACAGTTGTGGTTTGCTTACATGTTAAAACAGCAAACATACAACATACGACGTGTACGGACGTCAGTCGTCTTTCGTTTTGTGTAAGTTAATGCACAAGATGAATGGCGCACAACAAATGACACATTCTGATAGCATTCATTTTGCATTTTGTTGCTGTTATTGATTGGGAAGGTGACATTGTGATACATTTTTGAACTCGTCTAAATGTGTGTAATCAATGTAACATGATTAAAGTATGTAGTGCTATTTGAAAAATTGATGACGTCACGTATATCTTGTACCATAATGTAGTTACATGCACCAAATCTCCACACTCATGTTAGCACCTCGTTCTAACATAACTCTCAAAAACAAAAATTCCAATACCTATCCAAAAAAGAAAGTTATAATAGGTGCACAAGAGAAATGGGAGAACCTGTATACATATAATTATACTTCTGGATATTCAGTCGTAGTAGGATGTATCAGGTAGGTGAGGCAATCCTCTTTCACTATATGATTTATTGGTACATTCTCCATACAAATCATATTAGCAATTATCTTTTTGGACCTCTCACATGCTTTTGAGATAAAAAAAATGCCGTTTTCGTTCTCTAAGTATTGATAGCTATGTAAGAGTATTTGGGTTGTATAAATTTAGCGGTTCTATTATTATTCATAATTACCGGAAAAGGAACAATTTCATATCAATTGAATTTTTCGCGTGACAGTAGAGGTACTCTCACAATGTATACCAATGTAGATGACGTTTTATAAATAGGTACCGTCATCACCTGATCCACTTGATGTGATGGAAAAGATGGTAATTCCATATCGATAGGAATTGTTTCACATAACACGTTCTTAATGTTCTCGTAAGTTATAACCTAAGGATTGAATAATTCCATGTCGCGAATTTGTTGTCATTGTGATCAACAAATCGTAATATTCATAACAATCTTAGTATCCTAACTCAACATGTTTAATCTTTAGATTAATTGCTGTAATCATATTGTCTTCATGCGTCTTACCTTCCCACTGATTTTGGTAATGTGAAAGAAAAGTATTGGAACTTTCTTTTATTGCTTTTTGATTTAACAATAATTCCGTACTTGTTTCATTGACTGTTACCAAACTTGACTTTAAAAGTGTTAAAACTGTTCTGAACTAATATGCAAGAAGTTAAGTTGTTCTTGCTGCATTTTATCTATTCTTTCCTTATACATTTCTATGTCAGTTTAAATTGCAGTGCCGAATAGAATTTTAGAAATTTCGCCTACAAAACCTAGTACAGAACGCTTTTTCCGGTTATTGTTATTATTATTGACCATTGGTTCAATAATTTCTTCAAGAGTTTCTCTTAGCCTTTGTACACTAGTTCTTTCAGCCAGGATGTGAGCTAATCCTTGCTCACAATCCGTTTTGTGATACCATGTGTATACTAGCAAATTTTTACATTCATTCTGTATAGTTGCAGTCCCTTGTTTGAGCGTATCATACAGGTGTTGTACCGCTCCTATGTCTACGTAAGTAATGCCATCCCAGAGATGCGGAGTGAACCACACGTTTGCTACAAAATTAAAGTACATGCCTGCCTGTCCTTTGATTTCTTCATTTTGAAGAAAAAGCATTCAACCTTAACAGTAGTCATACCAATGAGTAGTGCTTACCACTCAGATAAAATCATCTTGGTATGCTTCTGAAAAAAAAAAAGAAACACAATTATTCTTTGTATTCCTTTACTCTATTGATGTGTACAGTGAATCTCTTTTTTCCCGTACCCCCAATTCTGCACAACTCGAGGTTAACTTCATTAACCCGAGTAACCTCAAATGGACCTTCCCACAGAGGGTCCAACTTTTTCCTATTCTCCTTTCGTAACAAGACCTTGGCTCCCAGAGCTATGTCATACTGTACTCCAACCAGGAGAAAGTCTCTAGGGAATGAGACGCAGCGGGGTGATGCTGTGAATGAATGTTGATGTCATAAGGTCACATACGTGGGTACACGCATCTCCATTGGCTAATTTTCAAAGCACAAACGATAACACTGATACACACATATTTGTACTACCCTAGTTGCAAAATTAGATCACGGTTAATTTCCTGGTCTTCTAATCCCTCCATACAGGAAATAACATATGCAGGAGAGCACATGTTTTTTTAAACTGACGTTATAACGGTAATATTATCTATATGCTGTGCTCCAGTAGATGACGCAATAGTAAGCACATTCCTTTCACGATTAATCTCTTGGTTGGAGAGCTGTAATTACCTCATTTTCTTTCTGTGCTCCCCGAGTTTCGTCATTAGGCCTATGACATTTCTTATCTTTATTCCTATTATCATTGAGTACTCGCTTTTCCTTACTTTGAGGAACTCCCTCGCTTCCTGCCAAGTAAGCCTCAACCTTTTCTTCAACTGTGCCACGTAATCATCATAGGTATATATTGCCTTCGCTTCCTGCCTTAAAGTTCCACGAATATTTGTTATTCGACCAAACATAAGTTCATAAGGAGTGAATTTGTACTACAATGAGGAGTTGTGTTATAAGTAGGATCCTTATTCCAGCTACCTATAAACGGGAATGAAGTTGTCTGATTCAAAGTATATGTGACGTCACAGCGCAGATACAGGTAAGTTCGTATGCAAAATAGTTACGCATCCTCTGCCCTTACTAGTCGTATTAGGGTTATTTAAATAGCTACACCTTTGTGGCTGACTGAAGGTTCATTGCAGAGCGTGTAATATTGCGGGGCATAGTTGAGGATATTTGAACTAATATTTTTACTGTCAATATAGACAAAATTGCATATAAATTGTGTAAAATAAAAGTAAAAGTGGCAAAAACAGTGCACTGAAATACCAAAAGGCACAGAAAGTGAGTTGAACGTAATAAAAAAAAGCAGTACCATAAAAATCTCAAAATCATGAAGATATTATTTCGATGTTTAGCATGGATTTGTGTAGCCTACCATGATCTTCAATGTCAACATCCCAATTAATAAATTAAATAATCTCCATTTTAGGGAATTTCTAGAAAAGTACTTAGAAAATTATTGGATTTTCAGTGATGAGCGACATGCAATTCCTAATGAAACACGAAAAAATATCACACAATAGGAATATCTTGTACTACATCATGCTTTTGATAGAATTTCTTGCAATATAAAATAATTTCTAGTGACATCTGCATAAGTTCAAGTTCCGTAACTTACGAATGCAGGTTATTAGACCTATTCACTGCAAAGATCACGACTAAAATGAACGTCACGGCTCAAGCATGTGTTTACTAATATAGCCTCAGAACGTCGGGAGTTGATGAACACGCAGCGATGATGTGTTTATTTATATCATCCGTTGCATCACCAGTGTTCGGCGTACTATATACTCAATATGTCTTCAACTTCAGTCTTTAGGTAGCTGGAATACGAAGCTTAGTTATAAGTAAGTTAAAGATAGCAAAGGGTAACCATCTATCCCATTCATCCTGTTTAGTGGAACTGAAACATCTTAAAAATTTATGGGACCTTTCTAAGCTACCATTAGACTCTGGGTGCTATGCACGGGTATGAATCTTATTTATTTTGAGTAACTTACAAATTTCTTGAAAGAGTTTACTCATAAATTGACTACCTTGATCTGTAAGAATTACATCACATATTCCATAAATTAAAATAATATATTCTACAAAACATCTGGCTACAATCTCTGTAATCATTTCTGGCATTGGAACAGCTATTAGATATTTACTTAAGAGATTCTGACATGTCAAAATATATTTCCTTCCAATGATAAGGTGAGAGGGCCTACAATATCAAGTGATATCTTTTCCCATATACTCTGGGGTGTGTCTGTTATTTGTAGCGGAGCTTTTGGAATAGCCTGTTGACTTTTATTAATTTGGCAAATTTTACATTTCCTATGACCTCTGATGGGACAATCGTGCGATTCTTTCAATAATCGAGATTTTCGCTCTTCTGAAATTTCATTAGTTCCGTCTTTCACAAAGAGGGTGATTCTACTTAAGCAATCGGCATTCATTTTTCTTTTTCCTGCCATATGAACAACGTCAAAATCGTATTCTTCTAACAGTAACCTCCATCTCAGTATCCGTGAACCGGGGTCTTTTACATTCATCCTCCATTTCAGGAGCTGAGGATCAGTTACAATGGTAAATTTTGTACCTAGTAAACATGGACGAAAATGCTTACATGCCCAGATAATGGCCAAGAGTTCCTTTCTAACTTTCTTACACCGGGGACAGAACTACTAGTAGAGGCTTCAGTGACGTCACTATAGAAGCGTCCACACACAACAAAATTGTTCGTTGAACTACAAACTGAAAACGTTAACCACTTACTTTCACTGATCCAGCTATGCTGTCACAATACAATAACTCCCGTTCAGAAAATTTTTGACAGATGAATGGTACAGTACCTGCTAGTGCGGGAGGAGGGGGTGGTCGGACCGCTTAAAAGTAACGGCATGGATAAATATATATTTATCCATGCCGTAACGGCCTCCAAGCCTCCAAGCTTCTAGATGTTCTGTCCCCGGTATACTCCATCCACTACTAGTGCAAAACTACCCCAGCTCCGCATTCCTTCCAGAGCAGATGAGCTGTGACACTGACAGTACATCTTACGCTAGACCTTCTGTCACAATCTTCTATTACTGCTCTGTCTATCACTTCTTTTAAGGATTTCTCATCCGCAACTGCTTTCACTCCTTCTCTCACAGAATCAACGAAAATTCTATTTACAAAACATTTTTTCCTAATTTAATTATACCTTTTGTCCACCTTTTTCTCGTCCTCTGACCAAGAGTTAGTGAAGCGATTAGTACTGTGTAAAGTAGATTGAATCAATTGTTCGACTCTTGCCCCCCATTGAGTAATACTTTCGTTCGAGTTCTGTTTCACCTGACAGAGTTGGGTCGTATAGTACATAAATGTTCGTTGTACAGCAAAATGTATCTCTAGTTTTTCCTTTATATCCTCCCTTTATTTTCATCTGTTGGATGGATGTTTAAAGTTCTCCTAGCATTACCTGTAATCTTCGCTAAAATATATTTGATTAATATATACTCCTGATTTGGGTTTATTAATGACCTAGCCGACTCAGCATTACCAATATATTCATTTAGCGTAGATGGTTTGCCTGAAAAAAACATTTTTCAAACAATTTAGCAGCAGCTGTAATGGGTAATTCAGCACTTATTCTTTGTTGTCTTAGAAGAGTGTTCAATTGGTCTTCTAGAATTGAATTCGTTGATCTTGATCTGCTTGTGCCATGGTCTAACGGGCTTTCACTCGGATTACTAACTTTCACCAATATTTTAAAAAATTATAACAAGGGTTATAGGTATCCTACAAGCAAAACTCAGCTCGAACTCCTCGCGGCGCGCATGCTATACTCACTCCTCTTACCCCCCTGCAGTAGGCGTGAGAGCATGCTGGGAACGGGAGCATACATCATCTGCGCGAGACAGTCACGCCCGCTGGTTTCTGCGCACTGAGTTTTCCTTGTTGGATGCCTGTAATAATGTCTCTCGAGACTAGTAGTACACTCACCCAGATGAAGGATCTGTTGACTAGTTGGCGCGCCCTGGCCGTCGATCCTCGGACTTCGTCACCAGCAACTGGTCAGTGAGCTTCTACGCGAGTTTCTAACAGCTGGAGAACCGGAGACCTTCAGGTAACGGGCACCCCGAATAGGAACAGCCAGGCGACTAGGGTCGACGTTGATTCCACCTTATGGAACAATCATGGCAGTAGATGACGACTGTAGATACACTGGCCCCTTCTCATCTGTCTTCAACCTCTAAGACACCAGGATCTGCAGCAGAAAGTGTTGCTGTCAGTGAACATCATAAATATAAACATCTTACAGATAGTTATAATTTTATCCCTTTTGGGGTTGAAACGTTTGGATCATGGTGTAGTGAAGCCAAAGCTCTTATCTCTACCATAGGCAGACGTTTAGTGCAGCTTTCTGGGGACCCTCGAAGCAGTCAATATCTACGTCAGGACATTGGTATCGCCATTCAGCGCGGTAATGCAACAAGTAGGGTAAAGTTGCCTAATTCCGTGACATATTTAATAAAGTCTATATTTATGCCAAAATTGTATTAAAAATTTTCAAATAACACCTAAATGACGTTATTTGGACCTTTAGCTACAGTTTTTACAACATTCAGTGTCAACAGTTTCACAAGTTTGGTATGTGATATATGATTCTTCATCCTTATACAGTGGCTCCTAAATCCGTGGCAGGGATCCAAATTCCGTGATAGAGGTTTCCTAATTCCGTGAGTGATATCCTAATTCCGTGATACTAAAATAATCCTCATTAACTGCTCAGAAAACAAACGCGTATTTGGAAAAACACATTAAAATCATGGTATATTGTTTTAATAGGGATTAAGCAAGAAATTACAACATAGAAGAAGGGCCTAAGTGACAAATTTCAAAGGAAATACTTGTGTAACTACAGGAATACATATTACATATTAATATATTATAAACGAAATAAACTGAAAGTTAAATTCAATGCACAATTATATTTGAATAAATTGAATTTTAACAATTGAATTGTCCGTCTCCAATGGATTCCAGCACACTGTGGAGTCATGGGGAATGAAACCGCAGACACACTTGCCAAGAAAGACTCTACAATAAAACAAAAATCTAAATTTAATTTCTCATATTCCTCAATAAAACGCTTGATCACTACAAAATTTTCTCATTCATACCTACAAGAAATAGAATCAAATGCTAAAGACAAAAAATGGATTACACTACTTTCCAACCCAGATATAATCCCCCATAGACCAAGGAAAACAGCAGTTGCAGCCTTCAGACTATTGACAAATCATGACTGTCTAGCAAGTCATCTCTACAGAATAGGTATCTCAGCTTCACCAATATGTGTCCTGTGTAACGATCCAGCAGAAATGAATGAAGACCACTTGAAGACCTGTGAAGCATTAAGATCAGAAGAAACTACAGTTCAAAAGTATTGGAAAGCACGACTGCTAATGGCTTCATTGCCAAATGCAAGGCACTAGACAACAACAACAACAACAATTTTAACACAATTATTTCTCATTATTTATATTCCTAACAAGAGCAGTAATTAAGTTAAATATATGCCCTATTATTTTACTATAAATATAATTGATGTTTTCTATAATTTATTTCTATTATTATTTCCACGAACTATTTTCTTTCATAGACATTAATTTTCACAACATAACATTTTCTATTCACGCCTAAACACAAATTCAGAATCATACTAGTTATCTATGACCTTCATTGATTTGCAAATATTTTCATGTTATTCTCTGTTAAAATATGCACATTTAATTATACGTCCTATTGTCAAATAAGTGTCCACCTACGAGTCTTCACACACATAATAGTAACAATACAGCCTATCGATCCTTCATAATAGCCCGTTTGCGATCTCTATCTGTCAAGGACAATCACAATATGATATTAAATATGCATATTTATTATACAACTTATCGATTAATCTTGTTGCTGTACTTTTAGTTAGATTTTTAATAGCCTTTTATTGTTTGTATAATTGGTCACATGTATTATGTAATTTTGATATACACTATGTAGGTCTACAGATATCTATATTGTCTGAAGATGCCCACACAGGGCGAAAACGTTCACAAAAATAATTAAAATGTGTTAACAAAAATATTTTTTTTGGGTTGACATTATAAATAAGTCAAGACGGAAACATTGAAACCATATTACTCTTTCATCATAATATGACTCATTGGATAATCTACAAAGATTAATTTAAAATTCAAATTTATGTACCTAAGTTTTGTAGTTTTCAGCAACATATATTGTATATATTATACAGCCGTCACTCAGTAAATAATAGAAATGAAGATCTAATTTAAGATATTCTCTACGTCTACTTATATAACTCCAAAAGTTTGAGCTTCATATCATCAATATGTATATTAGTGACAAATACTCACATCATGGCATTAACTATAATAATATTTCACTTTCAATGGTGATAATGTCATCAAACCACCTCAAGTTTCGTAGTTTTTAATATCCAAAACACAGCTGTACTCAGAAAATTACACACCACAAAATAAGATCTGTAAATTATTTGTAGCAAATCTTGAAAAATTTTAATAACGGATCACAGAGACATTATAAAATTACACAAATGAAGATCGACACATTATTGTCATTATGATGTCACAGAATTTGCTGATTTGCTCTAAATATGTTGGCAATCCTGTAGGTCATGGCCTTCGTATAATATTGCTTATTGTAGTGTGTGTGTTTTATTTTCATTCTCAAAACTGACGACAGATGGATTTTGGAAAATAGGAAAATTATGTAGGAAAATTGACATTTCACTGAAAACTACTATTTTTCTGCAAATCTTTGGGTTCCAGACTTCAAAATGAGGAGTTATTCATTAAAATCCGTTCAGCCATTTTCCCGTAATTTCCATTACCAGTTCAAATTATATGAACGTGTCGATATTAAAAGGGCATATTTCCATTAAACCATATTTGTTGGAAAACAAAAAAAAAAAAAACATATTCACATCTAAACTAAGAGACAAACTTATTATATCTCAGGTGGGCTACATAGAACTATTTAAGAGACATGGACTTCAACAAATAATCTTGCATTAAATCTACTGTATTAAGAGTAATCATATTCCAGAATCTACTAACAAAAAATTAAATAAAAAACTGAAAAAAAAGGTAAAGGTATCCCCGTAACATACCATGAAGGCACTTGGGGGGCATGGAGGTAGAGCCCCATGCTTTCCATGACTTCGGCATTAGAATGAGGTGGTGTGGTCGGCACCACGCTCTGACCGCCTTTTACCCCCGGTAAAGAACCGGTACTCAATTTTATAGGAGGCTGAGTGAACCTCGGGGCCGTTCTGAAAGTTTGGCAACGAGAAAAAATCCTGTCACCACCTGGGATCGAACCCCGGACCTTCCAGTCCGTAGCCAGCTGCTCTACCAACTGAGCTACCCGGCCGCTTAAAAAAACTGACAACAACATAAAATATATAATTTGTGTATCGAACTCAACTATTTATTAATAATAATGTTTATATGATTTCTTCTAGCTTTTCTTCCTAGTTTACTGTCCCTCCTCAACTCCTGGGTCATTCTCCATTGATATATGTTCCTGCGGACACAGACCGTTCCCTAAACTCTTCATAGAAAGCCTTATCTTCGTCTAGAACATACTGTATAGCAGGGATGAGACGATATTAGCTCCCAATCACGATAGAAGAGCTCGACCTTGATCACGAGCGCATAGCGCATCCACTACATAACATCGTAACGTAGACATCAGGGATGTACTCGTACATGCACATGCAGCGAATAAAGGCAGCAATTATTACAATAACTTTCGTTACAAAATGTCTGGCTATGTAATAGGGCTAATTATTCAGTTATTTAATATACATATATAAACAAATCGCAAAGGGAAGGATTTTTTAGGAACAAAAAGAGAAATAGGAAAAGTCAATTCTATGTAAATCATTTTCTTGTTAAAAGCAATTAGTTGTTATGTAAATACTTCACTTCATTGGTTGGGAGAAACTAATAGGGTCTACCTGCTCGACGTGTGTGATCTCTAAGTACTTTTGAGTATTTGTTAAAAAAATAATAATGGCAATATTGATTTAAATAGAGTATATTGATTGTGTGATTGTGAAAATGTAGTCCTTACTCTCCAGTCGTGATTATGTAACGAGTTTTCTTAGAGTGATTTGTGAGATGCACGTAACACGAAAAAACAAATTGATTAATTTAAGATATTGAGAACCATCGTAATTTTTGGGGTCAATCATTTAAGGGGATATGTGTGATTTTTAAAACTTCCACAATTTTCGGCCAAAATTTGTGAAATTTAAACTATATAAACAAATCTATAATAATATCATCTGTACAAAATTTGATGCAATTAGGTCAAATAGTTTTGAAATTATATTTTAAGTATATTTTATATTGACGTTACTAAAAAAGCTCCTTGCATTAAGGTTTTCAAAATGGTTAGTTCATATTTACTCAAAATCTTGAAAATAGTCATCGGAATGAAAGTGAATTAGCTTTTTGACCTTAGTAATAGTATAAGTTAAGGTGCAATAAAAGATAAAATATTATTTCTAAATTAAAGAAACACGTAGTCTAATAAAAGTAAATATCCAGAAACAAACAACAAATAAAACATCAACAATACATTTAAAATAAAGAAATAAAAGGAATCTAGATACAATCTACTGATCCAAATGTAAATTAATTTACCTTCGATGTCAATTCCGAAATCAATTATTTCTCTCTTCTCCTGAATAATGCCTATTTTTTTCATGTTGCGTCTCATAATGCCGTTTTATGTTGCTTTTTTTTTTTTTTTTTTGCAAATGATATTTTTTTACACAACAAACACTTGACTTCATCACCATGTTCGAAGCATAAATATTGTATTTTCCACTCTTCCTTGAAAGCTTTAAGCGTTTCCGTTCCGTCATGATGTGCTGTGTTCTAAGATCTGTACATCCTTTAGCAGTGTTTACAGGTAAAAGAGCTCCGCGCGCGCGTAACGGGCATAAAAGAGCTCTCGCTCGCAATTATTAGTCACCATCGCAAGACTGCTGTACAGCCTTGGAAATGTCCTCAAGCTTTGCCTTAGCTATTGGTATTCTGTTTTTTATATGGCAGATTAAGAAAGGGTACGGCTTCAACGAACTGTCTTGATAATGTATGTCCAAACGCCTATAGAACCAGGAGATATTGCACGTCAAGTATGCTGTGCTAAAGTCAATTACTTTCCATATAAAATAGGAAAAACGACCTTAAAGAATATGCACTGCGAGTTGCTTACGCCAGGGGTTACCTCGTACTAGTTACAAATTGGACATCTAAGGTCTTGATGATTGTCTCAGGATGAACATAGGTTGCACTATTCCGTTCATATACGTGGAAGCTATGCATACTCCATCGTTATTTGAATTATAATGAAAATGGTACCGGCTGCTTATCCAAAAAACAACCTTTCTCTCTTTGACTTGTTTGCAGTTTCTTGGGATACGGGGCACTTCTTGTAAAGTGGAGGCCACCAATTTTTGAAATCTAACACAATCTCAGGTGTTCCAGTTCAACACAGGTGAACTTCTATTGTGAGCTGCTTGTGATGATCAATTCAGTTAACAGGTGAATAGTGTAAATTAGAGCTGGGGACGGAGCGAGTAGAACTGTTGAGTTACTCGGTTCTATCGGTTTATGTGCTTGGCAGCGGAGCACCGAAGTTACTCGGTTAACCGTAGCCGTTACAGGTCATTTCAAACGTTCAAACAGAATCCAAGTGTTTTACTTAATCCAAGCAGGCAACAACGTAGGTACTGTTGTATTTAAATATTTTCTGCTGCAGGACAAATTATTTCCTTGTTCCCAAAGCGGGCTAAAAGGCCTCTAGTATTGAAGAGGAGTTCATCCTATTATATGACCTGTCAAGTGGGCCTAATAAACACTGACAGTCTGAACATATTACTATTAATAATAATAATAATAATTATTATTATTAAAATTATTATCATTAATATCATTATTATTAATAATATTGCTATTAAAATATTATTATTATTATTATTATTATTATTATTATTATTATTATTATCATCATCATACTAGAGTGTTTGACTAATATTAAAATATGTTAAAAAAGGAAGTGAATTATATTTTATTCTATTTGTGTTTATTGGATTTGTGTTACCTCATCAGTCATAATTTTATTTGTATTTATTTCTACGAATTATGTTACCTAATTACTTTAATTTATCAATGATATTACTCTTCACGAAAGAGAACATGATTGTACTGAAGGCTAGTAATGTTATAAAATAAATAAACATTATGTTCTTCAGTTTAAGATTCCACGTTTTATTGATTATTTTATCCACTCTCCGTAGGCCTAATAGTACCTAAATAATTCTGTGTGTTATTTTTAAGTGTTTTAGGCAGCGCTTCATGGAGCCTGTTTCTTTTTCTTTTTTCTTTTTTTTTCTTTTTTTTTTACTGCAGCGTTTAACGTTTACCTCACATGTTAATTTATTAGCTGTTAGTATTATAAATTATTTTATGCTCGACCATGCCGAAATGTAATAATTATACACCTGGTAGCAGTCCTTTAATGCATGTCATTAAAGTACACCTACTCATTAAAGTACAGTTCTTCAGCCAATCACAAGTCAGCTTTGTACCGTTATATCGATTATTCTCGGATATGCAATCGACAGACAATTAGCGAAAAGTCACGGAGGCTGGAAATCCAATACTGTTGCAGAAGGTTCTGTTACTATAATAATTAGCGTTAATTATAAATAATATTCAAATAAATTCAATTTGTCATCTCGTTTTTCAATTCTAAATCAATTTCCAGGTTATATCAGACTAATGTTCATCTTATTCTGTGCCAAGGTCAATGACATTCGGCCTCGGAAAAAATCAATAATTTCGCGTCTGCGCACATCTCACAGTTCAGGTCAGTTCGCACATAACCATAAAAAGACCTAATTTTCAATACTTTCAAGTTAGAAATATGGTCGAGCATAAAAAGTCGTATGAAACTTGCCTATAATGGTAATTAAGACGCTCGTATGAAAATTATGAAACTCGCTTGCGCTCGTTTCATAAACATCCATACTCGCTTCTTAATTCTCGTTGCATAATGTACTATTATCAATTTTATTTCGTCTGTCATATATAACAACAATTAAAGTTAAATAGGCCTTTCATACAAAATAACTCCGCAAATAGTTGTAATCACGTAAATGAAATTTGCAACCGCCATTTTTCAATGAAGAGAAGAACTTTTTTCTCGTCAATTGACAAAGCGAAAGCGCTTTACTACAACGCTTTTAAAACACGCTTGGTTCCACTTTCAAAGTAAGTTCTAAAATCTACTCAATCTATCTAAATTTTAAATCAACCACCACAAATTTGTACTCGGTACTGTACTCGGTTCAACTGAGTAATGACGTCACAGTAACTGCTCCGAACCGAACCACTCCGTCCCCAGCCTTTTGATCATTCCAAAATCCCTATCGCATGGTATAAAACAGTGTCCACTAACAGAAGGCTGTGTTATATTAAGCAGCTTATTGTAAAAACCTGAGAGAGTAGTTTTGCTGATTAAAATTTACTTAGAAACAAGTACAAATAAATTAAAATGGCAAAAAAAATACTTACTTGCAGGACTTTCCAAGTCTTTAGCCTCAATTTTTACCCTTTGTAGCTTGTGTATGAACTTCCATTAAATCTGGCTTTCTGAATCATATTTCTTTCATAGTTTTCTGGCTATCTTCTACAGACGAATCTTCGTCTCTGGACAACTCGTTCTCCATGTTCTGTCTTTCAATAGTTATCTCGAATTACAGATAATGTAAGATATAGCATATAGAAGCAATCACCAAATTAACGAAAGTTATGTAGCTGACATCCAAAGAAATTAAAATGTTGGAATCAAACAATCACCAGTCACCAAATAACTGACATCCAAAGAGATTACAATACCGGAACTAGCCATAGCATCCACAACAGCATTGGGTTTGTTGTTAAAAGGGCAGAAACGCCACTCTTATGCCCATTTAACACGAAAAACCTAGAAACTAATGTCTCTCTAACCGCGTATTGGGTACTGATACATATGCCTCTTTAACATAGATTGATAAACCTACCTTCAAAGATTCAAAGGCAGTGGAAAAACGAAAATGACTTACTGTATAGTGGTGGTTATGCCCTTTTAACATTGACGCTTTCATATATATAGATATAATAACAATAATAATTAATATCATGAATAAACATTTCCTATCGGAGGCACTTATGCTGGGTTGCAAGAAACCTGTTCCATAAATTGCTATTCTGTCGTTAAGTAACGGACCTTTAAAGTATAGGTCGTTGCAAATGTGATATTTAACGATCTGTTAGCTATTCCATCTTTAAACGGAAAAGATTCAAAATGACAGAGCCATCGTAGCCGGCGCAAATAATTCGCGTATTATACGTGCATGTCGCTATGGTAATATTGTGTTTTTGGATAGTCATTGTTTTCGAACTTTGCACAAGATAGGCATCAAATACTGACCCAGGCCAACATGCAACGATTCTTGGTACAGATTGATAGAGAAGTAACCCTTCCTGTTTCGGTACATCTCATTCAAGTGTCCACTAGGGTTTTGAATTTTCATATGGCTACAGTCTATGCACCAATAACGTTGGGAAAATTGCAAATTGAGAAGAAATCCTGTTTTACTGTTTGTACAGAATTTCCTTGAGGCATACTAATGTATTGTTCTCTCATTCTTGCAATGCAGTCACACATCTTATTTTTCTACGAACTGTAGATTTATAAACATGAATATGATCCACTATCACATTCTGAAACGCTCCTATTGCGTAATAGCGCAAGGCAATTTACTGCGTGCGGTTTGTTTTCCAATATAATGCCCTATTTCATGCAAGAGTGCCATGAATGTGTCTTTCGATAATCTAAATATAACCTTAAAATCAATATTATCGTATTCTTCTAGAGGATTTGATCTGTCTCTCAGTATTCTCGGTCTTGGTAGATGTTGTACCATATCAAACATAACCTCTACGTCAAACGATTCTATAATAGTAATACATTTGTTTTATTCACAAAACTTTTCCTATACACACATGAATCTCGAGTTTACTGTGATATGTATATTACATTTCACTTATTTACTTCTGATGATAACATATCCACGAAATTACCAAATACTGTTAGATACAAAAACAAGAAATATACGTACAATATGGCGGCTAACGATTCGTTAACAGTTTATAGCTCCGATTTTCGACCTATTGTTTACAGAGTGCTTTAACGAACCAATAGCTTTAAAGGTCATTCTTGCAACGCTTACTGACGCTAAATGAACAATTATAGGACCAATAGTGTTTAACGAACCTATAAATGCTTTCTTGCAACCCAGCATTAGACTAGTTGCATTTGGCCTCACCGAGGATTTCGGTCACCGGCCGCCACTGATGACACCTATCGACAAATTTAATAACAAACAAACGGCGATCACAATGTTAGTGTCCAAACTATTTATTTAAATTAAAAATGATTAATAATAATTTATTTTCTTTATTAAGATAGGCAAAAAATAGTATGCAATACAGGTGTTAAGTGCGTAACAGAATCTCGGAAATAGAGAAGGCACGACTTCGTCTCGTCTACTCTAACTTATCTCGATTCTGTTATAAGGCACTTATCACGCTTGTATCGCATGGATATGCATTCCTTAGAAATATATATTGTGGTTAAATGAAATTTGAATGTATCTGGTTTCGTCAGCAGCAAGTTGTGAAGACACAAAGTACAAAATGATGTTAGAAATATGACCAGATTTTTGTTAGTCGGGCTCATCTTCAACCTCTTCACCCCTCCCAACGTGTGGCACTTAACAGTTTGCAACTCCGCTGTTGCCAAGAAGTAATTCATAAGTCAGTGACTCTGTTAACATAGCTGAAAAAGAACTTATCACGCAGAATGCACACTTCTGACATTTTTCATTCCCCTTTCACTCCTTCTATTTCAATAGGCTGAACAGTCTACCACGGCCAACGCAAGGCGTTAATGCAACAATTCTCTGGAATGACGAATAAAATGTTTTTAAGTGGTTTTGGGCAATATTTAATTTTTTTGCGTCATGTTTCCAAGTTTTATGTCATATTTTGGTATTTAGGGGATAATTCCAAACTTCCACAGTTCTTAGGTCAAATAAATCCTAACCCAACTCATTAATGAATACTAGTATATGACT
This sequence comes from Periplaneta americana, assembly GCF_040183065.1. NCBI lineage: Eukaryota > Metazoa > Arthropoda > Insecta > Blattodea > Blattidae > Periplaneta > Periplaneta americana. The sequence goes on from NC_091119.1 coordinate 75,108,327, forward strand.
TATTTGGATTATAAAGTGCCGGTCTGTGGCTGCCTAAATGTGTTTCTGGTGATGTTCGGAGAACAAGAGGATTCTCTCTATTCCATCTTATGCATTCCTTCTTTCATTCAGTTCCATGCCATCAATATTTATATGTACATATTGACGTACTAGCTACGATTACGCCGGCTGAAGATGTTGAGGTAGATTAGCTACTTCTCTCCGTAAAACACTCCTGACCATGTAGAGGCGGCTTTTCAGGTGAACCAAGTGAAGCACAACTGATTTTATGATATTTATGTTTAATGTACGTTCAGAAATCGCGCCGCGCTGAAGAATTAACGAACATAGCGCCGGTTAATCCACTTCTTGCGTTGTGACTTTCTATTTCGCTTGCTATGGTTACCGTAGCAACAAGACTCCGATACGTTTAAGTTCTGCGCTGGTGAAGTGAGCTCGATTTTTCTCTTGTTAGTGTTTCACTCAGCTATAGTTACCATGGCAACAAGGCTACATCCCTTACCCTGCAACAACAGTTAGTATCGTGGCTTTGGTCCATTGAGCTCAATGTTGAGATCACTGCTTTGGTCAGACGTGAAATACCAAAGGAGACGAGTTCACAACGTTCCGCCAATAAACGAGAAAAAGGACTAATCAGGGTAGCCAACTCTAACAATAAAAATTACAGAAATTTAAAAGCGTAAAATTAATTTCGCCTTTAGGAAAGTTACACTAAATGAATATATTTGTAATTTTTTTAACTGTTTTGCTAAAGAAGCAAGCACGAGTCTTGTGGAAATATAATGTAAGAGAACTGGAAAAAAAACATGGTTATGGTGTTAGCGTTGCAGGTACTACTGTAGCCTATTACAAAGTTAAATTTTTCCGCGGTTTCGTGAGCGAGTGCGCATAAAGATCGCGTTGTGTGCATTGTAATTATTTTCTCTACTGTTCTTATTACATTAATTTCTAGCCGTACCCTCGCGCTTCGCTGCACTTGTTGTAAATAAATATCATTGACTTAAATCTGTTATATTTTCAAATACAGCTTTGTTATAGTTAGTGAATAATTAATTTATCATCAATTATTAATCGTTTGCTCCTGAATTACTTTCAAATTTGTATTTAGAACTATGAATGTAACTGTTATTACCATGCATTAGATTCAGGAGTTGCTCGATTAATTCTACTTTTAAGCTTGGTATTATGTGAGACCTAACAGCGTCTGAAATAGAATATATTTGTAAGAACTGAAGGTTGTTACTCTCAGCTGGAGAAGGCTTTGTCACCAAACGATACCAATTTAAATAAGGTGTTGTACTGCCCTATATTATTTAAAACGTGTGTTGATAACGGATGTACTATTATAAGTATTGGTTGTGGAGGCTCTTTAATCTCAGGAAGAAAAGCTTTTCCAGCAGCGCAAAGCATTCAAAACTAATTTACAAACATGTTAAACGAATTATTCTTGCAACAAAAACGGACGCCCCGTGGACCAAATAGTCGTATTTCAATTATGTAATTACTTCATTGTTTCATATGGTATTGTATGACGTTATGATTAAAATACCTATATTGTTAATTGTTTTTATTGTAACATTCGACCATAACTGACCGAGTATATAAGATCTCGCGCTCAGAGGGGTGGAGTTTGGGGTTTGAGATGGCCTACAAACCACAAGTCATGCTAAAGATGTTGATTTGTTAATTATTCAATATGGAGTATTGTGCACTACGTAGAACTGTTACCTATTAAGTATATATATAACCGTAGCTCACCCAAATATGTAATTAAGCAATAAAAATATGTAGTTATGGTACTGAATAATTAATACTTAATATGTGCCACGTGTATATTTGTAAAATTATTCCAACTCATTCTTTCATTAAAAAACGCAACGCAAATCAGACATAAAATTTCAGTACGGTACCTCCAAATAGCATTAAATTTAACTGCAGTACATATAGCTAAATTATTAGTTTCGATATTATATAAAGTTTTCTGTGCTTAAGGTTCTGTTTAGTCCTATCTTATATGCATTTATGCCCAGTCCTCGATTCACTCATGAGCTTCTGTAATGACATAAATCCTACGTCCATCTAAAGGAACTACACTTTCTAATGATGAAATAATTATTTAAATCTATTAAATAGTTTCTTGAGATTGCCTCATTCAAACCCACAAACATTCTCTCTTTGTAATATAATAATATTTAATATTATTATAAACATCATATCATCCGTATATTAATCCGATTGTTGTCCAAGGACTCCAAGACCGCCTTAAATAAATGCAGTCATTTGTTTTATCTTTAATACTCATATATTAATGTGGCGTGGCCATGATATAAAAAGGATTGTTATTTTAAAACAGATATATCTCGCAATATGGTAATGCAGAATTCATACACGAAAATATTATTATGTACTTCGGTACATCACAGTACTATCAGTCCTATCAAAATTTTGCATAGAATAAAACTTATCTCGGAAATCGATTTTAAAGAAACTTTTGTTTTTTTCGTAAAAATCAATAATAAGCTAGATATTTCGATTTATTTCATTCAGGCCCGCTTATAACCCCCTTTTAAATAGAGTATTTTGAATGACATATAGCCTAAAATTTAAGTTACAACGAACTTAATTTATATTCTAATTGTCATGTAAATCGGTTCAGCCATTATCACGTGAAAAGGTAACAAACATCCAGACAGACAGACAGACATACAAACAAAAATTTCAAAAAAGCGATTTTCGATTTCAGGATGGCTAATTATACATGTTAACACCAATTATTTTTGGAAAATCGAAAATCACCAGAAAAATTTTGGCTACAGATTTATTATTAGTATAGATTAGGACTATTTTAAATAATTAAGAGTACCGGTAATATTTGTTCATAAAATGAGTGTGCTTTAGGGATTTGGGCTGTTTATTAACAAATTGAAAGAAAAATGAAGATATCCTTCAAGAACTTAATGTGTCATCAATACTGGACTATATCTCCAGATACCAGTTAAACTGGAAGGAACACATCTCAAGAATGGTTTCATCCAGGATCCCTAAGGCAATAATGAAGTATCGTCCAAATGGGAAACTGTCACTTGGTTGACCTATGAAAAGATGGCAAGAAAATCGCTTTTTCAGGCCGTAACAGTTCTTTTGGGATTAGTACTTGACAGGATGATGATGATGATGATGATGATGATGGTGATGATTAACAAATTTGCCCGCGGAAAGAAGTTTTTCTTACATGAATCGCATTAAAAACTATTTGCGTAGTTGCATGTCACATGTCGAAATATGTCTACTTTTTATAAGCTACAGCTCATCGTCTTCTTCTATAAGTAGGAAGGACACAAGGAGCAGAAGTAAAGGATATTACACAATTTTATTCGTTAAGAAAGCACTCAAAACTTAAAAGATTTTTTCTTCAGAAAATTTAATATATTAATTACATATTAAATGAAAGGAAAACACGTTTCAATAATTATAAATATAATAATAATAATAATAATAATAATACACTGCAAATTGCTTATGCATTAGGTACCGGTATATAGAACAGACAAATCTACACAATCATCCATGGAGTAAAATACATATTCAAGCATTAACCTGTACCGACATGCAATTTATTTACACTGATGTACACCTACAATCATTTTCTATATGCTATATATTAATACTGATGTATGATTAATGTGTCTTCTACCTACTTCTTTGAAGACAAAACTAAACTTTCTATAATTTATTTTATTACAATATTTTCTCAATCGTCGAATAATAACAAATGATTAGTACTGTTAATTGCTGATTTTATTATTATTATTATTATTATTATTATTATTATTATTATTATTATTATTATTATCGTAGTCATTATCATTGTCATGTATTTTAAATATACATAAGCCTATACATAATTTTTGTTATAAAATTAGAAGTCGACTGACACTGCTTTATGTACCTTTTACGTCATGAGCCGCCACTGCCATTATTGGTCGCCAGCTAAGGAAGCCCAGTTGGTGAAATTGCCTAAGATACGACGGACGGTAACTGTTCAAGTTGTAAAGCGTGAGGTGAACCAGGTAGATTAGCTACTTTCCTTCGTAAAACACTCCCGACATGGTTGGGCGGCAGCTAAGGAAGCCCAGTTGGTGAAATTAGCTATAGTTCGACCATCGGATCTGTGCCCCCGTAAGATATGCGAACTGAACCCTAATTCCTTTTCAGCCTCGGCAATTCATTTCTCTCCCTGTATTCCTATTTCTCTCTTTTCTATCCCTCTCTCTTTCTCTTCCCCACTACTCACAATTTTGAGCCTTCTTGCGGGACAGTTTATTTGCACTTGCAGTCCAATGTTGTCAACTCAACATGAATACTGTAGCACGGAGTGGTGAAAGAAATATTATTAAGCAAGTACGTAATAGCATTTTGCGATGAAGAGAAACAAACAGGTCAATATCTGTTTCCTATAAATTAGGCAACGAAAAGAGCAGCTGCGATCACAGGTGAGGGTTATTGTGTTTCAATTGATTACGTTTTAAAATTACTTACTTAACTAATACTAATATAATACAACTTTTTTTATGTAATTTATATATGTAGGTCAGAGCGCCTAATAAAGAAAATCAGGAGAGAGGGAGTCTGCGCAGGAGATGAAAAGCTAGAGTCACCAGAGAAGAACAGACCAAGGGAACCTTTAATTCTTGTAGATCATATGGACGGATGTATTTTAAGAAGAAAGATACAAGAATTTTATACGATGCAGAAAGAAGTTCCGACATTGGAGAAATTATTGAAGGTTGCGAGAGAAGCAATAAATTTCCAAGGAGGGAGAGAAACGGTACGGAAAGTGATTCGAGGCATGGGATTTAGATTTAAAAAATGTAGAAATACAAGATGTATTTTGATTGAAATACCTACTTAAATTAAATTATGAATAAGTAATAATTAACCTTACATTATTATAATCAATATTCAAGAGACATGACACTGTTTGCCGGAAGTTTGGCAACATCCCTCCCTATTCGGGAAGGTTCGTGGCCTGCTGTTTGACGTAGAGGGAGAGAAACGGGTGGAATGGGGTGAGTAGAGGCGTTAACTTTTCCAAGAACGACGGCAGCGCTGAAGGGGCACAGATCCGATGGTGCGACAATAACATAATATGATGGACGGTAACTGTTTAAGTTATGAAGCGTGAGGTGAACCAGGTAGAGCAGCTACAAAAAAAAAAAAAAATGCCTCTGCCTCGTTCGCGCAGGCGCATAGAGCACATCTCCCCTACTATTGTCCCTGCTGTGTACTGTGGACTAGAACGGTACAGTTCAGTTCTAATAAAAGTTGCGAAGGCTGTATTCTGTGTAAGAACATGTCTAAACTACAGCCGGCCAGTCTCCGGCTCTGACATTTGCTTGGAAAGAGAAAAGAGAACGAGAGAGAGAAAGATAGCTACCAGCATTGCCAACCTGTGGCGTTTTGAAGTTGTGAAAATAACCTCGAAATTCCACTGTGAATGAAACTATTCTGCTAAATTTTAACCTTAAAACACTCTGGTTCGGTTTAAAGTAATATTTTTAATTCTATTGTAATTTGCTGTTACAAGACTTGAGTTCTGATATGCGAAGATTAATTCAATCGCAGTTTGCAATGCTGGGAGAGAGGCGGGCACTAGAGGTTAAAGTTGTCTGCTAGAGCCAACCAGCTATGAGCGTCTGATGTATTTAGCGCGATGTTGCCACTCCTTTTTTTATGCGAAGCACGTGGCGAACGAGTCGTTAGTTCTTTGTGTTATAGTACAGGCGAAGTAGTTGTGTTGTTTTGTGCTTGAGCGATTTACGGTGCCTGTAAACTTTATTATTGATATGGTAATATGGCCAGTGGTTCGTCAGAATCGAAAAAGAAAAAAATCGGCTCTTTTAAGAGCCAAAGTCATGAATTTATATAATATATGCAAATTGCGTGAATATTTTGAGAAGGAGCGAGACAATGGAGAACCTCTTCTCCCTGTTACTAAAGTGGTAGATAGAGTTTGTGACTCCTTGAAGATGGGAAAAGCAACCGTTAAATGTGTGGCGTCTTTCCACTTGAGTATTAACAGATTCTAAGGAAAGTAGTCTTTTTCATTTGATACACTTTCATTATAATGGTAATGATATTCCCATAGTCATGTAGTGATATACTGTAGGCCTATGTATAATAATTTACATACGTGTTCGCATTAGCTTTTATTCTGTTATAATTATTTAGCTGTGTACATTAACGAAAGATGCGATCTACGTTTGTGTAAAATGCTTTACATACGCGTTCGCATTAGCTTTTGCTTTGTGATCTACGCTAGCTGTGTACATTAACGAAGGAAGTGATCTAAGTTATGTGTAAAATGATTTATAGGCCTGCCTACTCGTTCGAATTAGTTTTTATTCCGCTTCACAAAATCGGCCGGCGTGCGCGTGACAGTTTTCATTCTGTCTATACGTATTGGCAACACTGTCCCCCTCGGTCACGAGAAACGTCAGGGCCGGAGAACGACCGGCTGTACTGTATGTGTGGCTATCGTTTGTGATGAGTAGTGCATTATCGGGCAAAGTTCTTCATGTCAAACTCGCGAGGTGATATATAATGTGATGGAATTCGTTAAAAAAGAAAGGGAAGCCGGGATACTTCTAATTGATGTTATGAAGGTGCGGGAAAGAGTGACAGCAGCAAAAGGAGTTTCTAAGATGACGTTAACTAGGACTGCTGCAAACAACACTACATTCAAAATGGATGACGACATAGCACTGATAAGAAAAAAAAATGTAATGAAATCACGGAAGAATCTTGGAAGAAGAAGTAGTGTGAAAAATCCATGAAATACGAAGAGGAATGTGTCAAGCAGATTCTTCTAATAGAAGAAGCTGTGGACAATTGCATTATTCATTTAGGTGAGGAGTCTGGAGAATAAGAAGAAGGAGAAGGAGAAGAAGAAGAAGAATAAGGAGAAAAAGAAGTAAACAGCGATTCAGATGGAGATTTATCGGGATTAAAGGAGATCTCTTTGGAATGACTAAATAGAAACTCAATTGTCTCTTCGTTTAATTGTTTGTTCATATTGTGCAGATAAATGTGATCTGTTTTCCTCCACTTACAGTGAAAATTTAAAATTTAATGACAACACTATAATCTAGACTTTTGGCACATATAAATAGAAGAATGATGGAACATTTAGATCAATCATATATTGTACTAATGAATATACCTTTGCAATTAGAAAATAAATGTTTAGCATCAATAATATTAAACGAATTATTATGTATTAAAATACTGCTCGACATATTATTATAGGGAAGATGCACCTTGAATACATTGTCAAGAAGTCAACTTTTCAGATAATGTGACTATACGTAGGTATCGAAGCGTAGGTGGGCCCCCCTTTGTTCACTGTTACTACCTCCCCTCTCCAGGCAGCTTCCTAGCTTGAGTTATCTTGTACTTCCCTCCGTAAAACACTCCTGACCATGGTTGAGCTTGGTTGGTTAAGGAGAATAAGGGGAACACAGGAACAACAAGGTTAATACGTGGAAAAAAGACGAATATAAAGGGAAAAAGAGAGTTACGAAGAGAACAAATGAAATACAAGGAGAACAAGAATAATAGAGGGATAACAAGGAGTATGCAAGAAGAACAAACAAGGAGAATCTGTTAATACTCAAGGACAATACAAATAGAACAAGGAGAATACAATGAGAACAAGGGCAATGCAACGAGAACAATGATAATATAGGAAGAACAATTGGAATACAAGGAAAATCATTGGAATGAAAAGAGAACAAGGAGAATATAAGCAGAACGAACAAGGAGACTATAAGGAGGACGAGGTAAATACAAGAAGAACAAGGGAGAAAAACATAATAAAAGGAGAGCAACCTGAATAAAAGGACAAATGGGGAATCCAAGGAGAACAAGGGAAATACAAGGAAAACATGGGATTTCAAGGAGTAGAAGAGGAATACGAAGCGAACAAGAGGATTACGTGAAGAACGGGGGAAAAACAAGGAGAATACGAGGATATGCGCAGAACAGAGGGGACACGAGAACACGTGAGATTCAAGGAGAGTAGTGGGGATGCAAATGAGAATAAGGGGAATACAAATAGAACAAGGGAATACGGGGAGAACAGGGGAAATACGAGGAGAGTACGGAGGATATGCGGAGAAAAATTGGGACGTGAGGAAAATACATGAGAGACAAAGAGAATAGATATTCCCCATATGTGGAAACCAGGGGAGACACGACAACACGTGAGGTACGAGGAGAATAGGGGGGATGCAAGGAGTATAAGGGGAATACAAAAAGAACAAAGGGAATATGGGGAGAACAGGGAAAATACGAGGAAAATACGGGGAAATGCGAAGAACGGGGGGGGGACACGAGAACACGTGAGATACAAGGAGAATAGAGGGATGCAAGGAGAATAAGGGGAATACAAAAAGAACAAGGGAATACGGGGAGAACAGGGAAAATACGAGGAAAATACGGGGAAGTGCGAAGAACAGGGGGGACACGAGAACACGTGAGATACAAGGAGAATAGGGGGATGTAAGGAGAATAAGGGGAATACAAAAAGAACAAAGGGAATATGGGGAGAACAGGGAAAATACGGGGAAATGCGAAGAACAGGGGGGACACGAGAACACGTGAGATACAAGGAGAATAGAGGGATGCAAGGAGAATAAGGGGAATACAAAAAGAACAAAGGGAATATGGGGAGAGCAGGGAAAATGCCAGGAAAATACGGGGAAATGCGAAGAACAGGGGGGACACGAGAACACGTGAGATACAAGGAGAATAGGGGGATGCAAGGAGAATAAGGGGAATACAAAAAGAACAAAGGAAATATGGGGAGAACAGGGAAAATACGGGGAAATGCGAAGAACAGGGGGGACACGAGAGCACGTGAGATACAAGGAGAATAGAGGGATGCAAGGAGAATAAGGGGAATACAAAAAGAACAAAGGGAATATGGGGAGAGCAGGGAAAATACCAGGAAAATACGGGGAAATGCGAAGAACAGGGGGGACACGAGAACACGTGAGATACAAGGAGAATAGGGGGATGCAAGGAGAATAAGGGGAAAACGAAAAGAACAAAGGGAATATGGGGAGAACAGGGAAAATACGGGGAAATGCGAAGAACAGGGGGGGGGGACACGAGAACACGTGAGATACAAGGAGAATAGAGGGATGCAAGGAGAATAAGGGGAATACAAAAAGAACAAGGGAATACGGGGAGAACAGGGGAAATGCGAAGAACAGGGGGGACACGAGAACACGCGAGACACAAGGAGAATAGGGGGATGCAAGGAGAATAAGGGGAATACAAAAATAACAAAGGGAATATGGGGAGAAGAGAGAAATTACGAGAAAAATACGGGGAAATGCGAAGAACAGGGGGGACACGAGAACACGTGAGATACAAGGAGAATAGGGGGATGCAAGGAGAATAAGGGGAATACAAAAAGAAAAAAGGGAATATGGGGAGAACAGGGAAAATACGGAGAAATGCGAAGAACAGGGGGGACACGAGAACACGTGAGGTACAAGGAGAATAAGGGGAATACAAAAAGAACAAAGGGAATACGGGGAGAACAGGGGAAATGCTAGGAGAATACAGAGGATATGCGGAGAACAGTTGAGACGCGAGGAAAATACATGAGATACAAAGAGAATAGATAATCCCCATATGTGGAAAACAGGGGGGACACGACAACACGTGAGATACAAGGAGAATAGGGGGATGCAAGGAGAATAAGGGGAATACAAAAAGAACAAGGGAATATGGGGAGAACAGGGAAAATACGAGGAAAATACGGGGAAATGTGAAGAACAAGGGGGACACGAGACCACGTGAGATAGAAGGAGAATGGGGGGAATGCAAGGAGATTAAGGAGAATACAGAAAGAAAAACGTACAGTATAATGTCGCAAGAAGTCATTGTTTAACATAAAGAATAATGTTATGAGCAGTGGCGGCTGATTGAGGCAAGCGAGGCCAGGATTCAGTCATTTGACTTAACTGAAATCAAATGTTGTGTTTTTGTATAATATATTAGTTACTTGAATGAAACATATGTCGCATTAGAAGTATTTGAATACTTTGTGATGTATATAGACCTGTCTTGCAGTAGAATTTGTTCCTGAGGGCAGGATCGCTCGTACCGGGTCTGGCTTCTGCATTTCGTATGTTTTCGCGTTCTTTCAGGTTGCGCTTGAAACGTTGTAGCTGAAGCACAATTCGTCTGGCATCGTGGCCTGGTCAGCTTTCACTGCTCCCATCCATGGTCCAGTCTCAAGGGTGGAATAGGGTGGGTATAGCAGTGGTGACTTGTCTTCCTGAAAAGACAATACACAACATAAAAATTCCCGCTGTTTGGCAGGCAGAGGTAGGTAGGTAGGTAGGTAGGTAGGTAGGTAGGCAGGCAGGCAGGCAGGCAGGCAGGCAGGCAGGCAGGCAGGCAGATAGAATAGTGTGTCTACTGAGACCTTTAGCGATCTGAAAAATATTTTTAGAGGAATTTCAACAAATACTTCTTCAGCTGAGCATTATATGGTTTGCCTCATCACACTCAATCACTGAAACAAACTCACAGCATAACAACTTATTTGCTGACATTATATTTCATTAATAATATTAATAATAATATTATTAATATCGTAAATAAAATTTTCCTATCGGAGGCACTTAAACTAGTTACATGTGGCCTAACCGAGATTTCGGTCACCGGCCGCTACTGGTTACGAGTGACATATTTTAGAAATTAAGATATTGTTCTTTCCAGGACGCTTAAGATACCATAGTGGCAACATGATTACACCTAGATAGAATTTCGAAATAATGCATTTTTGGACATGAACAACAATATTTTGAGGGACGTATGTTTTAGAATTAATAATAGTTATTTTCAGTGGGATTACGTACATTTACATACCACATTAGAAATATGATAAACGTAAAGTTGAATTGCTTTTTGATGTGCGTACAATTCTTTGTGTTTTGTCTGTATGTATGTATGTATGTATGTATGTATGTATGTATGTATGTATGTATGTATGTATGTATGTATGTATGTATGTATGTATGTATGTATGTATGTATGTATGTATGTATGTATGTACGTACGTACGTACGTAATATGTATGTATGCATGCATGCATGCGTGTATGTATGTATGTATGTATGATATGTTCTCTATACAAATCTACACGCTCTGACCGATATTTGCCAATGTTTGCACATTTAACTTTCATAACAAGGAGAAAAACATAGACTTCATTAAAATTGTGTAAATGGACGTTAATTTAATAAAAAGAATAAAAAATAAGAATAAATAGGATCAAACATTCACGTATAATGTTACAATGCAATCTTCTGTAGCAGTCAGTCAATTGTTCTTTATTATGCGTGTGTGTCTAATGTCTACCCACTTCACTTTGCGTGATTCAGGTTCCGCATACTGCGGGTAGATGGCAGGACTGTGACTCATTTTCAAGTTGCATACCACTTCGGCGGGCCACGTTATGCATGATGTGTATCTGTATCTGTACAAAGTTCGGTCTCCAAACTCCCCAGATTTAACACTTCCTGACTTCTTCGTGTAGGGTTTTGTTAAAGACATTATCTATTCACAGAAACCCAGTATCATTGATGATCTGAGAGTAAAAATTACTCAAGCTTTTCAACAAATCATCCCTCTTATGTTACAACGGATATGGGCTGAATTGCATCACCGTTATGAGTTGTGTAGGGTGCGCAATGGGGGTCATGTTGAGCTCTGAGGAATCTCCATTTTCCAGTGCTGTATGCACAAAGTTTCAACAAACAAAGTACAGTAGTAAGTATTTTACGGTGTTTTTATTTTATCCATACCCAAACGGATCACTCTGCACATTTCGTTCTGTCAATACGTAATTTTACTACCTTATATAGATACTGTTTTAATATTCGTTTTATCCTATTTTAACCAATGACATTTACATGCACCATTGTTTTCCATTATGTTCTTCATATATAGGCTACTTCACTGTTTGTTCGCAGTATAGGCCCATTGTACTCTGAAGGTTTATCTGTAGGTTGATCTGAAGATGGTTCCTTCAAACCGAAAACGTTTACCATTATCTTTTAATATGTAAAAATAGCATCTGTGTGTTCAATCACATTTGTATACTGATACGTTTGGCGGTTGTAACATAAATTTTGAATATTATTGCACAGTTTATCGGACCCAACATAATTTTCAAATCAAGTAATGAGATAAGTTTGGAAGTAAATCCCGAGAAGACAAAGTACATGATTATGTCTCGTCACCAGAACATATCACGAGATGGAAATATAACAATTGTAAATTTATCCTTTGAGAAGGTGGACAATTTAACATATATTCGAGAAACAATAACAAATATAAATTATGCTCTAGAAGAAGTTAAACACAGTATAAATAACGGAAATTCCTGCTATTATTCGGTTGAGAATCTTTCGTCATCAAGTCTGCTTTCAAAAAAACTGAAAGTTAGATTTTATAAAATAACTATATTACCGGTTGCTCAATATGGTTGTGAAAATTGGCCTCTCACTTTGAGGAAGGAACAGAGGTTAAGTGTGTTCTAGAATAAGGTGCTTACGAAAATATTTGGGGCTGAGAGGGATGAAGTTACAGGCGATTGGAGGAAGTCATACAAAGCAGAACCGTACGCATTGCATTCTTTACCTGACATAATTGAAACATTAAATCCAGATGTTTAAGATAGGCAGGGCATGTAGTACATATGGATGAATCCAGAAATACATATAGAGCAGGGATGCAGAACTCACAGAGAGAGAGAGGGGTGGAAGCATGGGGAAAGCATTGGTTCCCCTTCCACAGTCCACCGGCGTTGAATGACTTCTCCATGACTCCTTGACCATGTGACAGATTACAGCAAACGCGTGCTCACAGAAAAAAATGACGAAAGTATTTCCGACCACAATAATTATAACAACAAATTGTTCACAAATGAGACAACGTGCTTTGCGATTATTTTGAATTACAGAAGTATTCATATTCCCCATTGCTCTTTAAACTAGTACTTTCCGACCGATATTGCTTCGAATTCCACCTCCAGACAGTGAATACAAATCTTCTGTACCTTGTCATGTGGATGACGCGTGGCCTTGGGGGAAGGGATGAATGACGTAGTTCGGCTCGTGACGTATGCTACAATTGGAGCGCAGTTCTGCATTGCTGATATAGCGTGTTAGATGGAAAACCTGAGGGGAAAAAGATCTTTGGGAAGGCCGAGACGTAGATGGGGGGATAATATTAAAATGAATTTGAGGGAGATGGGATGTGATGGTGGGGACTGGATTAATCTTGCTTAGATTAGGGACCGATGATGGAGGGCATATATGAGGGCAGCAATGAACCTCTGTGCTCTCTAAAGGCCATTTGCAAATTAAATAATATAATTAAATATTATTATTATTATTATTATTATTATTATTATTATTATTATTATTATTATTATTAGGGCTAGGATTTTGATGACCTATAAATCATGAAAAAATGTCCTAAAAACAATGCATTTATGACCTATAAATCTTTAAAAAAATGCCCTTAAATGCCCTAAAAATTGATCTTACATAGTTGCCTTAGTATGAAAAGAGGTTTTGTACAACTTAATAATATTTAGACTAGTAATTAAATTAAATTTTACATAATTTTTCTAAGTAGTACACTTTAATTAATTATTTTACTTGATGTAGTTTCCATGTATGAGTGTTTACCTCTGCTTCGGCATGTGGACGTGAGGTCAGCAGTTGACTGGTCGGTCTTGGCCCTTCATGGGCTGTAGCGCCATGGATTTACGTTACTTTTAGTTTCCATGTAGTCTACCGCAAGGCCACTCTTATCTGTAATTAGGAAGTATAGAGGAGTCTACATTGAAGGGGTGGTTGGACTGATTCATTACATGGAGTGTACTACGTTAAAATGGCAATATTTGTGTAGAAAAACGATTAAAATATTATACAAAATAATGGGTATTAATGAACAAAATATGTAAAGAAAATATCAAAGAAAATAAACATTATTTTACATTAATAGTGGGATTTATGGCCAAAATTAAATGAAAATGCCTAAAAAATGACCGAATAAAACAAAAGATGCTCTTATGAGTTGAAACAGGCAAAAAAATGCCCTAACAAATATGTCTCAAAAAACTCAGTTTATCACATTACACATAAATACTAAAGCAGCAATGTTTCTGGCTTACTAGAAAAAAGATGCAATTTCATCAAAATCGTAGCCCTAATTATTATTATTATTATTATTATTATTATTATTATTATTATTATTATTATTATTATTATTATTATTATTATTATTATTTTATGAAAATTTAATAAAAAGTAGTATTCTATGAGGAACAAATTGATTTTAAGTACAAATTACCACGGCTCACCCAAATATGTAATTAGGTGATAAAATATGTGTACCTTACTCTATAAAAAATATGTAACACCTGTATATTTCAATTGCACGTTTTAGAAAGGAACTAAGTCAAAATTTGTATTTTTGTGTTGAAATGATTAATACTTCCATTAAGTATTGATTTGCAAAGAAAGGAACTTAGTCAAACATTCCCCTGTATCTCTAACATCAAGTTGATATTTATAGTACCGGTATTGGACTGGTACACTCGTATTTAGCCTGTCTATTCATGAAAATAAGTTTCTTTGCTCTCCTAAAATGTAGCAAATTTTGACTTAGTTTCTTTCTAAAAAGTGCTATCCTTTGTAATATTAATACATTTCTCACTTACTCTTGACCATTAACCAGCAAACAGCTGGATACATTAAGAAGATTGATTGAAAATAATCCTTGCAATACAAATGTTAATATATTTTAATAGTATTTAATAATTAACACACGTAATTATATAAAATCTTAATTATTCTGTCCTGTGTGATGAATGTGTTCCTTTTTAAAGGCTACAGGTTTTTTATAATTATCTGGTTTTAGATCGGAAAGATGTAGCCTCATTTTTGCTTCTGCATTTAGCCTATTTCAGTAATTAGTTTATGGATAAATACGCAGGGAATCCAGATATGACACTGATTAATATTATATTTCTTTTTAGATCTTTAATAGTATTAATGATATTAATGAAATGAAATATAATAATTATTCATGTTTATTTTGTAATTTTACGATTTAGTTATAATTGTCATTATTGGTGATGTTTCATGATTTTATTGATTCGTATTTTTGTGACTTTATACACATTTTGCAGTAGGCCTATTCTCCAAATTTAAGATACTATTTAAATATAATTTACGATTCACCGAATTCCACACTTTCAGAAGCGCTGCATTATACGATTTATTTTCTTCGTATTTATTGATAAGGAAGAATGGTCATAATACAATCTAATGTATTAAAACAATAAAACGTCATCGTCCTCAGTAATGGTAATTTCTAAATTGCGTCACGATTTCGGTAGTGTTTTTAAATGTGCTTGTCTAATCGAGGCTTAATTATCAGAATCCAATATACACATATTTTATTTCTAGAATCGCTATTGACGCTACAAAACGTACATGCTTTTATTCCCTACTTATTGTTGCAGTTTTCAAACAGGAATTGTAATATAACTTAGAAAACTTACCTCAGTGGGAAGAAGTTCATCCTGGTTGTCCCATGGAAATCGAACCCAGCTCCTCAATTCACATTACGCTCCATAAAACGTCATCTTTGCTTGCTTCAATCGAAATCAAAACTCAAAATGGCGATTCAATATGTCATTTACATTGTTGAAGGCGGCATTGTTCCGCGTTGAGAAATGAACGTCGATTACATAGAGAATGAAAAAATGGAATTAGCGTCAGTGAGTAGGAGCTGTAGACAAGAAAATCGATAGTACTTGGGTTGAGAACTTTCGACCTGATTTTAAATGTAATCAACCTTTATATTTAAAACTTATTTTTAAGTTTTCTAAATAAAATGACATAACGTATATTATTTTATGATGCAGTTATGTATTGCATTCACGTTACTTGATATTTATGAGTATAGAAATCACAAATATTTACTTTTTGGGAGAATATTAATTTCAAAACTCTTTGGCTTAGAGATGTTCTTCTTCTTTTATTAATTTTGTAGCTGAAACTTCATTCTATACTATGTTGGCTGTATTTTCATAATAGTTAGAAGATGAATCTTAATGTTGCGACTGTCCAGTTTAGAAAACATAGTTCTTCCTACGTGTTCATCTGTGTATATGGTTTAAAAAATAGTTATTTATGGTCACCGCCGTCTGGATTCCCTCGCCTAGCGTCTCGTTACGAATATGCTCAGTGAATTTAAGAGAGCAGTGTATTATGATGATAAATGATTCAAAGAATTTTAGTTTTGTCTTCAAATATGCAGAAATTTGATCCAAACAAATGTAACTTTTCGTTCTGAAAATGAATTTGGAAATGTTAGCTACTTTTGTTCAAAATTCTTCACATTTGAAGGGCGAAACTAAAAGCCTTTCAACAATTTATTATCATGATACACTGCTCTCTTAAATTTACTGAGCAATTTGTGAATTCAATCAATGACTCTCCCAAAACACGCTATGAAATGTTTCATATAAATAATTTTTATCTCGGAATAAAAGCAAAAACGAACACAATTGTATTAAACGTTTTTGTTTGAAATGTCTCAAAGAATAACCCTATAAAATTAATGACATTACTTGCAATTCACTCTGTAGTGTTATTAAAAAATACGGTTTCGTATGTTAATAATTTAAGAGTTTTGCATTTGAAACGAGACGAAAATATTTTCTTTTCTAATATTCTCCATGGTGTTGCCAAAAACTGAACTATTAATCGACTTAAATCCTTTTCAAAGTCGTTCGGTGGGCGCTTTTATTTCCTACGTTTTCTTATCTAATGTTTTTTTTTCTTTCCAAGTGTCACAAAATTGTTTTGTTTACTTATTATTCTTTATGAATTGATTAGTAGGCCGATCTATCGAACCCTTATTTAGGGCGGCTTTTGTTTATACAAATTATCTTATTTAAAAGTCGATATATTATTATTTTAAGCCATGGAGACTGGCTAAAGTCGATTACTCTATGAATTTTAACGAGTTTAAGCACTGCCATCGTGATCTAGACCAGGCCGTAATGCAGGATGTGTGACGTCACTCGATGGGGCGGGCTTTTCTATTTGAGTATACGGAGCTGAGTGAAATATATTACTTTAATGCGTGTCGGTGCTCAATTTTATTTAGTGTATTGTGTGTATAAGATACGTTCACTTCTTACTGCATAATATGTTGCAGAAATAATTACAAAACTGTGTTATTTTAATGTGAACGGAGTTTTATATGTTAACATAACCTGTTTGCATCAAAATTTTAACTTTGGAATGGAAACTATTTTGAGATTTAATAAAGGAGAATTATTTATATTGTGATTTTAATTTAGCACATTATCTTCCTTACTTGTAGGTAGAAAATTTACCACAGTCCCTCCTATGAAATAAGTGTAGGTAGGTACGTACGGTTGTGTTACTTCATCTGGTAGGTTAGATAAATAGAATTCAATACGACCCAGAATAGTAGGGAACAAATAAATAATACAATTAAATTGTTATTCAATGCAATGTGTGCATAAGTTCCGGTTAGTTCCATTTATTTGTTGCATAATGTGGCAGGAATAATTATAAAACTGTGTTATTTTTATGTGAAGAGAATTCACCATGTTAACATAACCTATTTGCGCCAACATTTTAAGTTGAGAACGTAAGCTATTTTGAGATTTAATAAAGAAGAATATATTTAGGATAAACTTCAGAACACGGTTATCTTCCTTACCTTTAAAGGTAGAAAATTCACCACAGTCCCTCCTATGAAATGTACATACGGTTATATTACTTAACTAGGGTTAAACGAGCGCTGAGGTATAATTCCGGTAACTTCTGAACTGAAAACAGTTGAATTTATTTTTTGTGTAGATGCATTTCATCCTCTAAGCAAGGCATAATAAAAGCCTGAACTAACCGAACTAATTAGTATATGCAAGGTGTATGAATACGAAGGGAACTACCTCAGCGCTAGTTTAGCCCTGGTAACATATTAAACTAATCAGACTGGAGTACCGTATGAAACGAATAAGTACAATTGAAGTGTAGACAAATTGCATATTTTACAAGTTATACGTAGCGTTATGCTTAATTATGATGCATAATTGCGAATATATAAGGCAAGTACTGATAGAGTAAACATAACCTATAATGTCAACACATCAAAATATGCGTGCGATACAACTGAAAATTGTTGAAACGTGCTTAAATGAATGTGCAAGAATTTCGTAATGAAGCGAGCGTGCTTTATTTCAATTAATTACAATACTAGATACTGTAACAGTAATGAAAACTATAGGGTATAATTTAAAGAAGAAGAAATGACTGAAGATCATCTCATAACCTGTGAAGTTCTACCTGATGGATCCACCACAGAGAAATATTGGAGAGCAAGAACGCTAATGGCTTCGTTGCCAAAGCCCAGCATTAGATCACAACAACAACAACAACTAACTTAGGGTATAATTTTTCATAATATACCATATGTATCTCGCTTTTAGTTCAAATTGTGTATATTATCAAACGTCGTATTATTTATAATGTAGATCAGGCTCCGCCAAGTCGAGTCAAGATCGCGAGAGGGCGTACAGGCCTACTTACGGCCAGAGTCCGTGGATATACAGAGTAGCGCAATCACCGAGTCGGCCGCCATTGTTAGTCCTTTTCAACACGCTAGGGATAGGAATATTTGAAGTAAAACTCAGATATTTTTAATTTGAAGGGCAAAAACGTCTAAAGGGTCTTCTCACATTATAGAACATTATTATCAGTCAACATACTAATGTATAAAAACTTCATTTAATAATTATTATACCATAAATACGCATTTAAGTGTTCAATATACTCCTTCATAAACATCACAGTTATAGGTATTACAGCAACAAGAACTTAATAAATTACAAGTAACAAATGAAAACAACAATTTTGCAAATAAAATAACAATAGATCTGAACATTTCCAACTGCATTCCTCGTGCAAACTCTCCGACTTCCGCATATAAGGGCACACTATACTGAAATTTCTCGACGTTTATTAGTTTTAAGAGTTCACAACAGTGAAACCAACAACTACCATACTTACGAAGCTAGATTCACCAAATTTTGATCACTGGTATATCTGCTTATTAGTGATAAGTGTACAAAATTGCATCCGCCTATGATACATGGTTCGCAATTTATTAATTATTTTATTAAAATATTGAACCGCTTTACATAAAAAGTCGCTTGCACTACAATTGACATTATTCTTAAGTGATTTTCACTTATATGGCTCCTTACATACATGGAATTAAAGCTTACTATAACGTTTTGCTGTAAAATTAATAAGTAAATTGCTAGAATTTTTTATTAAATAAAAAAATTAAGTCATAAAAATTCCTAGTAATTTACCCTTTCGCTGTACAGAAAATTCCAATAGTAATGTTTGTTCCAATGCATATAAAGAATCTTATAAGTGAATATCAATGAAAAATAATGTAAATTGTGACGCAAGGGTCCTTTTGTATAAAACAATACAAAATTATTCTATTAAGTTATTAATAAAATGCAAACCACTTATTTTAGAGAGACAAAATTTTCTACATGTGTTATTATTAACCAGATATACTAGTGATAAACATTTTGTGAATTTAGCTTTAAAAATATGGAAGTTAGTAATTTCAGTATAATGTCCCCAAGGATACACTGACGTGAGGTTTGTCATTTTGGTCAAAAAAAGGTTTCTTTGTTTTTACCTTTAAAAATTCATTTTTGGTCTAAAGATGCCCTCGGCCAATTTTCATGATCATACGACCAGTCTATCAACTATTTAGGGTCACATTTTTAAAAGGCTGCGGGCTCTGACTGTTAATTTAAATGCTCCGTCCACGCTCTCCATTATGAATTCTGCTACCATTTTGCAAATTACGCTCTATTTTATACATTATTTATAATATTAGATTTCCGATTGAGCAACTGTAACTTCTCGACATATTTCTTCATGGAATCCAGCAGGTGTTAGGCCTACTTCAGAGGCTGCTTTCCTTTAAAAAAAGAATTATTGGGTTATTTTACGACGCTGTATCAACATCTAGGTTATTTAGCGTCTGAATGATATGAAGGTGATAATGCCGGTGAAATGAGTCCGTGGTCCAGCACCGAAAGTTACCCAGCATTTGCTCGTATTGGGTTGAGGGAAAACCCCGGAAGAAACCTCAACCAGGTAACTTGCCCCGACCGGGATTCGAACCCGGGCCACCTGGTTTCGCAGCCAGACGCGCTGGCCGTTACTCCACAGGTGTGGACTCCTTTAAAAAACATTCAGTTACAAAGGAGAGCACAACTCTTGTCTAAAGGAAAATTCCGCTTGTTGCTAGGTGCCATAACGTGTTTTCCATGCTTGGTTTTTGTTTGTGATACAATAAATATGTGCAAGTTTCTAACAATTTTATTATTAGTGTTATAATAGTATCTACAGTATATAGTAATTTGTAAGTAATATTTATCTATTATAGTGTTTTCATAAGTTTACATAGTTTTTTTAGTTACCGTCATTTATTAGTGTAGGTTAGGTGTGCACAGCGTGGTAGTGTATATAAGAGTAAGTTCTGTACATAATATGCTAGGTCTATAAGTTTCAAAATGCCTTGAAAATAAAAAAGACAGAGACCTGGCTCATTATTATCGTCCAAAACTTTGAAGTGAATTTTCTCCACTTTAATTTACTGTAAATTTTACATTGCTAAAATTCTACCCTTTCTACAGATTTTGTACTACGTGCATGATTTTTTGTAGAGTTTTTTTCTTAATTTATTTATTTTATGTCGTTTTAGCTTAGGAAGTCATTTCGCGAAAATACATAAACAATTCGTACAGTTTACATAGAGTTTACTGTATTAGAATAATGATTAGAGGTTTTTGAATATGTTCTTAACAAAACTTACTATCAGGATTATACCTAACACTCATATTTTTTGTTGTTGTTGTTTAGTCAAATGTTCGAAGACATGTTTGAATCTCATAAGTACCACCAACACTTATGAGACAACTAGGCCAGGAGATAATGGGGTAGGGTGGCCAGTTCCTTTCTCCCTCCAATGCATACTTCGCCGCTTAGCTACATATTCCACTAATCAGACTTCAGATGCATACAAACAATTGTTCTTCTTCGGACACATATCGTCAAGTGAGATGTACTGCCTGATAATATATATGCATATCAGCCAGAATGTTAATAAAAAGGTATTTTTAATACCTATTTTTTACGCTCGAGTTGAATTTTTTTCTGTTTTTACACTTTTAGTGCATTAAATATTTTAATTATTTTTTTTTAGTAAAATAAAAGGAAAATTGTATAATAAGTTTTGTTTCTGAAGGTCTGACAAGTATGTAGACAAAAATTCTGGCCATAATAGTAGCAATTTTTGAAAACCTAAATTTACACAATTTAAAATTACAAATTAAAAGTATAAAATTTCAGAGATCTACCTAGAATAGTTTAGAAAATTGAAATTTCACATCAGTCTAACCTTAATAGGGTTTCTAGTTTCTACAGTCTCTGCATTTTCCAATCGAGCCAAACAATACAATCTTGTCTCAAGAATGAATTCAGAACTTCACAAATATATTATGTCATTCTTGCAAATAGCAAATAGGATTAAATTCAGAAATGCTTGATTTGAAAGGGAGAACATGGTAAAAATTTGATACTGATCCTAATTGGTACGTGATTTTCATTTGTTTTATGTAGAAATATCATTGCTGAAACAATTTAAATTCTAGATTAGTTTTATAAAAATATTTTGGGGACCAATTTTTGAAAAAATAAATATCAAAATACAGTCATTCATTAATCTCACAATGCATGTTCGCTTAGGTAGCGGATCGTTCCTTTTTATATTTATAACCACTTCTTTCCTTTTTCCTTATTTCTTTCACCTTGTCACAGTGAAGACAAATGTGCGTTTTTTTTCAGTTTTCTGTGAACAGTTCTGAACACAGTAGCATTGCATTTTTTCGCACTTCAATTACATTATTTCCCTATACAACTGTATACTGCATAGCGCGCGCTGGACTAACAATGGCGGATTTGTCGGCATTTGCCGGCTCAAATGATTGCGGTACTCTGGATATCCACGGACTCTGCTTACGGCTTCCACTGCGGGCAGTACAGTTGTACACTGCAGTATATCAGTGGTGGAACCTATCGAGGTCGCTTGGGGGCACCGGTGCACTGCATTTTGCACCAGGAATATTTATGTGCTAAAAACATGAACCTTAGCAATGTAATGGATGTTGTTATGCGAACAATTAATTTCATAAGGTCTAAAGGACTCAATCACAGGGACTTCAGGGCACTGCTTGATGGTATTAACAGTATGGGGATTTACTCTACCATACCGAGGTAAGGTGGTGAAGTCGAGGAACAATTCTGGAACGTTTTCTCGCACTTAGAAATGAAACTGCCTTATTTATGGATGTACATGGGAAACCTGTTAGAAGCCTTGGACATGAAAGAATATATAAGAATAATGCAACAATTGTGCGAAGTTTCGAACGTAGATTTGAGGATATTAGAGATCTTGAACAACAATTTAAGATATTTGCAATATCTTTTTCAGTGAGTGTCCTGGATATTCCTGCTGAACTACAATTAGAAATATTTGATTTACAAAGCGATATTGAGCTAAAGGATAAGTATCAAAACAGAAAAAGTATTAACCATTTCTATACTTGTTTTACACGAGAAAGGTTTCCTAAACAGTACAATCTTGCTGCAAGAACGTTGTAAATGTTCGGGACAACCTACGTATGCGAAACACTGTTTTGTTTAATGAAGTTTACAAAGTCACGTCACAGAAACAACTAAGTGATGAACAATTGAAAGCATGTTTGTGATTGGCTGGTACTAAAACAATAGCTCCGAGAATTAAATAGCTGCTTACTAACAGAAAACTGCAAAAATCGCAGCGGATCTCTGATGTTTAAGAAAAAGTACTATTATTAGAGAATTGTATTTGAATAACAACTTTTGTACTGTTGTTTTATTTTGTTAATTGAATTGTATAGCAATGAGAAGAAGACATACAGTATATTAATCTGTATAAAAGTGTATATTTTGTTTTGTTTCATTATTGTGCAAACATGCAAAAATTTGTTTCGTATATAGTTAACTGTACAAAATTGTATAGAGTACTGTTTTTCAGTATAGTGCAATTAACAGTGAAAGCGTGCTTCAATTAAAAGCTGAAATTAATTTACATTCTTATCACAAATTTGGTTCACATACAAGTTCTTAGCTCCGCCACTGTGGAAGCAGCTACCCTTGCCCGCAGCCGTACGTCAGGGCTTGAGGGTTTGTACGTACGCACGAGAGTGTAGTCACTTGACGGTCCCTGATGTAGATTATTCACACATAAGAAGGGCGCAATAATTTAAATTTAATAAAACAAATACGGTAAACTAACAATAATGGATTAGACAAGAGTAATATCAGTAACGCTGCACTTAGGCCTAAATCATAATTTACTTTACATCCCAGTCAATGTTTCACTTTCACGTGTATATTATTACACATATTTACTGTTTATAACACCAAAAATTCACTTAACCACATAAGGGCGCAATATTTAATCGAAATAAAGGCAGGTATTACATATACGAACTTTGCCTGCAACAACGTAATTTTCACGCCAAAAATAATATTATATCTTACGTTGCAAGTGAATTGTGTCTCAAGTGTCTCACAATCACTGTTTAAAATTTTACTGACGCGATTACACTGTATTTCAGAGAAATATGTGTTATTTTTCATGTACTGCAACTAATTGATATGGTTGAAAGACCGCCCTTCGCGATCAGCTGTTAAGCGAGTCACGTGGTCTGCCTTACGGCCTGTATTAGATCACGATGGCAGTGGTTTAAGCCTATGTTCAAACGCCTGCTTCAACATACTACAATGGACCACATACGTAACGTTATTTTATGACGAAATCGTTTACTATTTGGTGGACATTGCATTTCGACGCAGAACGGAAGATCTGAATGCGAACTATGTAAATTATCTGGACATTCAAAGCATAACTCTAAAATGTATCTTTTATCGCTTGTATCTGATATGCATAATACACCCTTATCTCAAGGAAGATAATGAATCATTGCCCATCCGCATAGATTATTGGCATCTAGTGGTGTAAGTATGGTAGTTAAGTGGCAGGTTTGGGTTACACACGCTATAACGATTTAAGCAGCATATCGAGTACAGATTGATTATTTAGCCCTGACAACTCAGCGACGAGAAAGAAGGGAAGTAATAGGAGTAGTGGGGAGAGCTCCGGAGTAGAGATAAGGGCGAGCGGTCGGTAGAGAAATGCAGTACAGCTTAACTGTACTGGAAACATACCTCTCTACCGCATGCATGACATCCGATCGCTCTGAAGGCAAGCGACTAACTCAAACACCCCTTGACGTAACTAAATGGACTCGCCTGACCCAGGCGCACATTGCCGGCGACTGTCAGGACTACATAATCGTACTGTAACACATCGGCAAATAGATTCTGACACCTCGAACGCTGCTTTCTATAAGCATATCAGGTCGATGTCACCTACAAGCGAGAAAGGAGTTTCTGTGTGTTTTAACATCGCATGCCAAGCAAGTCCTATAGCTGTAAAGTAAAATACAGACAATCAACGTCGTACTCTTGCATATACATTTGTCTAAAATTTTCAGAACTTCTGTCAAAATTAACGTATAATTTTTCTGATACATGTCTGTATGCTCAGGATAGGGACCGATGGCGGGCTTATGTGAGGGCGGCAATGAACCTCCGGGTTCCTTAAAAGCCAGTAAGTCAGTAAGTAATTAAGTAAGTATATGACTGAAGTTTTGTTAAGTTTTTTAAACGATGCTGCACTCCAGCGACAGAAGTTACACGGCATTTTTTACTGCCGAGTCTGGTGCCGTACGCGACCGTGGAAAGATAAATTGTATGCACTTTATTAAACACTAGGATTGAACTAATCCTTTAGCGAGCTAGGGACACTATCAGTGTTTCTAGGTGTTTCAGATATTGAGAAATTACAAAGGTCTTGGAGTAGGATCCATCTTTACAAATAGCATTTCGATTCTGGCAACTTTATGAGCACCGCATTTACTCACATCTTCCTCCGTCAGTTAGTTGGCATATTAGCACAAGTATGAATTCAAGCAAACCCAGATAGCATGTCATCGTAGGATTTAAAACGTACAGACAAAAATGGACGAAGATTGCTCCAAGTTCGATTTATGTGGAATGCAGGATGTAAAGTTATATTTAAATTCAGAAGAATACTCCTACAATTCTTTTGAAGTTGATGATGCTAATAATACATATTTATTTATTTATTTATTTATTTATTTATTTATTTATTTATTTATTTATTTATTTACTCTGGTGGAGTTAAGGTCATCAGGCCTTTTCTTCCACACCACCAGAAATACAATACAACTACAAGAAAAATTATACATCAATGCAATTAATCTACAGTAATAACGAGTGACAGAATGAATATGATAATGCAAACTCGGCTAACTTCGCAGTATTAAGGTTTTCTGTCTATAGTTATACCGAAAAATGCTTGAAAAATTTTTCTCCATCCAGCAGTTAATCACTAGACACAATTCTATTGGTTGGTATAAAAATTTAATTTTTTTAAGTGTATCTCAACAGGGAAATAGCTCCATCTAAAACATGAGATCATATGTGTGTGTTTCAGGAACTCGTGTAACTTCGCAGTACTGCTCGGGCAATTTCGCAGTAATTTTCAAGAATACTCTTTTTTAGCTCGAAACATGTTTTAATGTAATCTAAACATCACTACATGTGTACACACGAGTGGTGGGGAGGAAGTGCACGGACAGATGGAAGTGTACGGAGTATTTAGTTGACGAGTGGAGTCACAAATAACACAAATAATGTTCAATAACAAGTGTAGTGGTGCAACACTACGTAATAACCTGCTCTCAACAAACACATTTCCTGCAAAGTGCGGTAACTTTTCGCTGTCTCTCTCTGCATTATGTTAATTGAAGACTTGAAATAAAAAAGGCTCTAAGTGCCATAATACGGAATTTTGAAATTGTGTGCAAAATGGGATCTATATGCCAAGCCCAATAATGTATAAAAGGCTCGAACTGCCACGAATGAAAATGTAGTACCAAATGCAATCGAAAGATAGCATGCGGTTTAACTACCAATCAGAGTCCGTGGATATTCAGAGTACCGCAATTGTTTGAGCCGGCAAATGCCGACAAATCCGCCATTTTTAGTCCAGTGCGAGCTCTGCAGTATACAGTTGTATAGGGAAAGAATGTAATTTAAATGCGAAAAAATGCAGTGCTGCTGTGTTCAGAACTGTTCACAGAGAACTGAAAAATGCGCACATTTGTTTTCTCTGTGACAAGGTGAAAGAAATAAGGAAAAAGGAAAGAAGTGACTATAAATATAAAAAGGAACGATCCGCAACCTAAGCGAGCATACGTTGTGAGATTAATGAATGGCTGTATTTTGATATTTATTTTTTTAAAATTTGGGCCCCAAAATATTTTTATAAAATTAATTTAGAATTTAAGTTGTTTCAGCAATGATATGTCTACGTAAAAAAATGAAAATCACGTACCAATTAGGATCAGTGTCAAATTTGTACCATCTTCTCCTTTTCAAACCAAGCATTTCTGAATTTAATCCTATTTGCTATTTGCAAGAATGACATAATATATTTGTGAAGTTCTGAATTCATTCTTGAGACAATTCATTCTTGTCTGGCTCGATTGGAAAATACAAAGACCGTAGAAACTAGAAACCGTATTAAGGTTAGACTGATGTGTAATTTCAATTTTCTAAACTATTCTAGGTAGATCTATGAAATTTTGTACTTATAATTTGTCATTTTAAATTGCGTAAATTTAGGTTTTCAAAAATTGCTACTATTTTGGCCAGAATTTTTGTCTACATACGTGTCAGACCTTCAGAAATGAAACTTACTATACAATTTCCCTCTTTATTTTACTAAAAAAATAATTAAAAATATTTAATGCACTAAAAGTGTAAAAACAGAAAAAAATTCAACTCGAGCGTAAAAAAATTAATATTAAAGATACCTCTTCTGGCTGATATGCATATATAATCAGGCAGTACATCTCACTTGACGATATGTGTCAGAGGAAGGACAATTGTTTGTAAGCATCTGAAGCCTGATTAGTGGAATATGTAGCTAATCGGCGAAGTATGCATTGGAGGAGGAAAGAAACTTGCCACCCTACCCCATTATCTCCTGGCCTAGTTGTCTCATGAATGATGCCTTGTTGGTGGTACTTATGAGGTTCAAACCTGTCTTCGGACAGTTGACTAAACAACAACAACAACAACAAAAATGAGTGTTAGGTATAATACTGATATTAAGTTTTGTTAAGAACATATTAAAAAACCTCTACAAAAAAATCATGCATTTAGTACAGAATCTGTAGAACGAGTAGCATTTTTAGGAATGCAAAATTTAAGAAAATTAAAGTGGAGAAAATTGACTTCAAAAGTTTGGGATAATAATAATGAACCAGGCCTCTGTCTTTTTTATTTTCTAGGCATTTTGAAACATATAGCACTAGCATATTATATACAGAACTTATCCTTATGTACACTACCACGCTGTGCACACCTAACCTACATTAGTAAATAAAGATGACTAAAAAAATTATGTAATCTTATAAAAGCATTATAATAGATAAATATTATTTACAAGTCACTATGGACTGTAGACACTATTATAACACTAACAATAAAACTGTTAGAAACTTGCAAATATTTCTTGTATCACAAACAAAACCCAAGCATGGAAAACACATTGTTATGGCTACTAGGAACAAGTGGAATTTTTCTTTAGATAAGAGTTGTGCTCTCCTTTGTAACTGAATATCTTTTAAAGGAAAGCAGCCTTTGAAGTAGGTCTAACATCTGTTGGATTCTATGAAGAAATATTTCGAGAAGTCGAGAAGATACACTGGCTCAATCGGAAATCTAATATAATAAATAATGTATGAAATAGAGCGTAATTTCCAAAATGGTCGCAGAATTCAGAGTGGAGGTCGTGGACGGAGAATTTAAATTAACAGTCAGAGCCTGCAGCCTTTTAAAAATGGGACCCTAAACAGCTGATAGACCGGTCGTATGGTCATGAAAATTGGCACAAGGCATCTTTAGATCATAAATGAATTTTTAGAGATAAAAACAAAGAAACGATTTTTTTTTTTACCAAATATGACAAAATCTCACATCGGTGTATTCTTGGGGACATTATACTGAAATTACTAACTTCCATATTTTTAAAGCTAAACTCACAAAATGTTTATCACTAGTATATCTGGTTGATAATAACACATGTACAAAATTTCGTCTCTCTCTATGATAAGTGATTTGCATTTTATTAATAACTTAATTATATAGTGTATTGCTTAATGCAAAAAGTCCCTTGCGTCACAATTTACATTATTTTTCATTGGTATTCACTTATAAGATACTTTATATACATTGGAACAAACATTACTATTGGAATTTTCTGTACAGCGAATGGGTAAATTACTAGGAATTTTTATGACTATTATTTTTTTTTTATTTTTTTTTATAATAAAAAATTCTAGTAATGTTTGTATTTCTTTTTTGTATTTATATGTGCTATCTGGTAGGATGGAAGAGAAGGCCTTATGGCCTTAATCATGTCAGATTAAATAAATAAATTATTAAAATTAAAATAATAATTATTATTATTCTTAATTCACTTATTAATTTTACAGCAAAACCTTATAGTAAGCTTTGATTCCATGTATGTAAAGAGCCGTATAAGTGAAAATCACTTAAGAGTAATGTCAACTGTAGCACAAGCGACTTTTTATATAAAGCGGTTCAATATTTTAATAAAATAAAATTAATAAAATGCAAACCACGTATCATAGGCGGATGTAATTTTGTACACTTGTCACTATTAAGCAGATATACTAGTGATCAAAATGTGGTGAATCTAGCTTCGTAAGTATGGTAGTTTTGTGAACTCCTAAAACTAATGAACTTCGAGAAATTTCAGTATAGTGTCCACTTATATGCGGAAGTCGGAGAGTGTGCACGAGGAATGCAGTTGGAAATTTTTAGATTTATTGTTATTTTATTTGCAACATTGTTGTTTTCATTTGTTACTTGTAATTTATTAAATTCATGTTGCTGTAATACCTATAACTGTGACGTTTATGAAGGAGCGTATTGAACACTTAAATGTATATTTATGCTGTAATAATTATTAAATAAAGTTTTTATACATTAGTATGTTGACTGACAATAATGTTCTAAAATGTAAGAAGATCCTTTAGAAGTTTTTGCCCTTCAAATTAAAAATATCTGAGTTTTACTTTAAATATTCCTATCCCTAGCGTGTTGAAAAGGAATAACAATGGCGGCCGGCTCGGTGATTGCGCTACTCTGTTTATCCACGGACTCTGCTACCAATGCTGTTAACATATGAAAGGCTCTATGTCCAGCGCGCTTCCTCCTCATAGTTAGATTAAATGACGGAGGCGGCAGATATTTGTAAGACTTTGAGAGGAAAGAAACGACGAATTAAAGGAGAAGGTACTGCGCTGCAATGAAAAAAAAGCTGAAAGATGGAGGAAATGAGTACATAGGCCTAAGTTCAAATAAAGATAATTACAATAAAGAACTTAATTACATAAAGCAGTTAGCCACGGAAAACGGATATGACAAACACCTAATCAATAACCTAATACAAAAAAGGAGAACAAAATTACATAAAAAAGATTTCACAACACTTCAACTCGAGAAAACACAAAACAAAAAACATTGGCACAGTTTTACTTATTACGGTAAGATTTCAAACAAACTTAGTAACTTCTTTAAAAAGCAAAACATCAATATAGCTCCCCGTACCAACAACAAATTAAACAACATAATTCCCAATAAAACCAATAATAACGAACCCCTCCTAAACAGTGGCATATACCAATTAAGATGAAAAAATTGCACTAAAACATACATAGGACAGACCCGGCGCAATTTTAAAATAAGATTCTGCGAACATACCTTCGATTTCATTTATAATAGAAACAGATCCAAATTCGCACAACACCTCATAGACGAGAATCATAAATTAACAAACATAAACGAAACTTTGAAAATACTAAAAATCACAAATGATCCCACAATAGAAACAGCCGGACAATTCCACATCATAAAAGAATTCAACTCAGGAAAACCCCTTCTAAACGAACAAATAGCCAACACAAACAATCCACTTTTCAACTTATTAAAATTATTCCCGCCCAAACAAACACACACACAGGCTCTACCAACTCCCCCTCCACTTCCGGTATTAGACGACGTAACCTAAGAAATATTGTGAGCGAGCCCACCAGTTTAATATCAGCCAAGCATCGAGTAGGAGCAGTTCAACACACGCCAAATCGTAAGTTTCTCTTGCAATAGTTTCTACCAGAAGCAGTTCCAACTAAAATTCAATTAAAACAACACCAGCCAATTTTCAATTCAATTTATTAATATTTACGCATATTGTTACAGACACGCAAGGCTGTATTAAACTCATGGACTCGATAACATCCATCTTGTACCAATAACGTCAAACCACCGACACATAGCAACGTATATCTATGATTTTCACATCAATCTATTGACCAAAATCGAATGAAATGCTTTAATAATACACATTGTTAATAATTATAGACATGTTAGTGATATAAACAGTACTCCGTTTTAGTTCGTTGTTAAAATCAAGATCAACAGAAGCAGCCCCATCTAACGATGTTAAAAACGCAAACACAGCCAATAAGTGCTTACAGTGTTTTAAAGTGTCCTATAACGTTTTATATTCCTTTGATTATATTTATAGTTTTATATCACTTTTAAATAATTTTAAATCTTTAAATTGTACTATATGGACTGCAAATGATTTTAACTTAATGTAACATGTGTATTATAGACCAAATTAGGTTAAGTTAGAGCAATTCACTTTAGCAAGGTCCGAAAATCATAATAAGTTCCATACCATAAAGCACGGTTTTCATCATAAATGTTTATTTAACACTCTACATCTGAAGATGATACAAATGTATCGAAAACGTTAATGTGAATTATTAACTTTTAAGATAAGCAAAGGTGGCACAGTAAATAAATAATTATAGTCAAATAAATTATGTTGGTTGTGACAACAGAAAAAACTGGTAGACCTAGTGAGGTAATGCACAGGGTTCTCCAGCTTGTTTTCTGAGTCGGTGTACATGCAAGTATAAATGCGAGAACCTCAGCTATGAACAGAAGGTCGGGCTGTTTGAAGATTTTTATGACCTGGAAGATATTGAAAAGCGAGGGAGTTACTTGATGGGGCTGATGCAAGTATCACATGTTAAAAGAAGACGTCATGGAACCTACGATGACCCTTCACAGAGCAGGAGACAAACAACTATTCATTATACTGTTCCAGATGGGCAAGGTGACTTAGTGCAAGTTTGCAGAGGAACATTTTCTGAAATATTTGCGTTAACTCGGAAGAAAATCCAGGTATTAACCGAGAAGAAAAAGAATTTGACAGAAATGATACAGTACCTGACAAATGATGACCACAAACAGTTTTACAGAAGCATTACTGAATAAACTTTTATTTTATGAACAAAAAACTATTTTTGTTTCATTCGTTTGCCCTCTTCACTATATTTTTGCTGATTCTGAAGTATGGAACTTAGAGCCTTTCATTAAATTTCCACTTTCAGTACGTTTGTCATACTATTACAATATTACTTTTGTAAGTTCCTTTGGATACTAGTTCCATACTATGCTTATCTTTCAATTAAAACACATTAATACTGAAATTATGACCATTAATTACCTAGTACACTTAAAACTCATTTTCCTCAAATTCATGATTATGGCACTTAGAGCCTTTTTTATTTCAAGTCTTCATTTTATGATGATGATTGCCTTGTAACAACAGAAGAACGAAACAAAGAGCACAGAATAATACTGCTGTAGCTATACTCTTTGAACAAAATACAGCGTGGTAATCGATCAGGCCCAGTTTCATTATCGATACTTAGCGCGGCATACTAGCGCACACTATCGGATGAAATAGAGAATTTCACTTATTCTATTACCTTTCGTAATAACGTAATGACGAAACTATGACGCATCTGTGTAACAGTTGTATTGTTATTCATTACATATGTAGTGATTGTTAATCAGGAATTAATAAACTTTGTTACACGCTCATGAGGTATCTCTTTTTTTTTTTCGTCACCAACACGTACACAGTTTCTTAACAGCCACTAACACTAATACGGTTTCACTCACTCACACCTCCGCACCGTTGCATATAGGCACCGTGCAAGCTCCTCTGGTGGCGACTGTTGTTACGAACTGCGGGACAGCAGCGATAGAGTTGTGCTTGAAGCGTATGAATATACTTAACATCTCAGGTTAAATGATTAGAAATAAGGATGATCCTAAAAAGCGGAAAAGTAATGCAAATTGCTGTGTTCTTGAGTGTAGTAATGCTTGTAGGAACACACCAACCGATATTGTTTTTATTCATTCCCAAAACAGAAAACTGAAGCGCAACGACGCTAATTGTAGATTCATGCAGTAGCCTACGCAGACGAAATTAAATAAGGCTACACTGCTTGTAATCATAGTATTATTATATACTAGGCCTGATATAAAAAATAGAATATATATAGTATTATGTTTATAAATAACCATTAAGTTAACAACAACCGGAATTTATCATTTAAATTTCAAAAAGTACATAATTACTCAGTTCTTTACATATATATTATGTATAATATTAGCAACAATAAATAATATACTTATTTTTAAATGTATTCATATCGATATTTAATTCTTGATTTCAAGTGGTGATGGTTCACCTTGGAAACCAACACCCGCAGCAAGAATTTGCGGTATTCATTTTATTGGGAACGAGATCAGAACACCCCCAAAACTAGCATACCGTTCCCAATATTTTTATAAAAGATTACAAGAAAACGACTGCCTCATCTCAAGTAGCTCCGGAAAGGTACGAAAGAGACGCATAAAGGAGAAGAAAAGATGAAAATTTAAGTTTTATGAAAGGCGAATGCTCAACAAGTGTTATTTCGAAAAATTAAGTAGCCATACAGGCAGAAGTAAATGAAACCATTCTTAATGATTTTGTTTTTTCTATCACAATTGAATTGTGTGAATTGTTTACTCAAGTGTCTATTCCATTACATGCCAACTGAAGTCACATAAGAAATGTTATGACAAGCGTTCAGGAACAGATGATATGTTTAATGAAATGCAAGGTTTCCGAAATTATTCTACAATAAAATATGAGACAGAACTACCGGACTTAATGGGAGTGACATTTGTGGTTTCGAATATATTGTTAAAATTGCTGCCAATTAAAACACAGTCATACCCGTAGAATCATAATAAAAAATATTTCCAATTCTATCATTTAACCCAAAAATAGCTACCATAGATAGTCGAAACGCCCCAAGATGTAGATCATACATATTATTTTTGCAATTTTTATTAGTGAATTTCACATCGAAAGCTTTCGAAAAATTCTGTCCAAGAGTAAGATTAGTAAAGAAAATCGTCTACTCATGTTTTCCAATTAAAATGAAAACTGGATTGTCGTATTCTGCTATGAGGGTGATGTTCGGAGTCAATCGTACAATTATAATTATAATGTATTTTTACCGCCACTTTCATGTTGTTGACATCCACAATGGTTACTGTAATTTTGGGTTTTGGCCTAGCAGAGAAAGTATTCAGGAAACAATGCCTGCAACATTGAAAAATGTAGAGTGACAATTAATTGTTTAGAAGTGGAACAGCCACCTAATGTGGATCAGATAGTGGCCTTCAAATGTAAATGTTACCGAGGCAGATCGAGTGACACATTCATAACAACTGATTGCGGATTATTGACTTTATTAGAAGGTGGTGATGAAGTCAGGTTTTCCCGGAATAATAACAAACCTCTCCGATAAAGGGATTATTGTTGTTACTCCACCGTATCTGCATGATGGTAAATTAACAGCTGAATAAGTCGAAACTACTTACAGCGTTGCCAGTGTTCGAATTCATGTTGAAAGGTGCTTTCAGCGAATTAAAATATACAGTATAGCATTTTACACAAACTATCAATTGAACTGCTTCCGCATTTTGATCTTGTTGTTTATTCAACTGTCCAAAGAGAAGTCTGAACCTCACAAGTGATACCAACAAGGCACCACTTATGAGGCAACTAGGCCAGAATATCATGGGGTAGAGTGGCCAGTTCCTATTCCCTTCCATTGCATATATCTCCGACTAGCTACATATTACACTAGTCAGACTTCAGATGCATACAAACAATATTGTTCTTCCTCTGACACATATCGTTAAGTGAGATGTACAGCCTGATAACAAATGTACATATCAGCCAGAACCTCAATCAGAGGTAATATGTTGATGATATTGTTCATATGTGTTGTGTTTTAGAGAATTTGCAGTCGCCCATTATTCAGGAAGTGTAATTAAGACTACTTTTAGAATTAAATCACATTAAAATACGTAATTTATAGAGACATTATACACACAAATATTACACATGTCATGACATCAAATATAAGTATATCAATGTTTTCGTAATATGACTGTTCACCCTCATTCAATGGTCTGAAATCTGATTTAAATGCCAAACAACTTCACTGATATTTCAGGAACTTTGTAGTTACATTTTTACACTTCTTTAGCAGTACTGAACTTTCCACTGAGTCTATAAAATAATTAAAGACTGGAGATTACTGGGTTTGCATTGAAAGACCTGTCCTTGGGGAGAACACTATGAATCAATGAACCCATTCTTACCAATATTACAGCTTTTTATCGGCAGAAAGCCGCATGTAATTTCTATATCACACATGACTAGTGAATGACTGCGAGCCTGTAGCTAATTTGGAATTGAGACACTGCGCGGCGCCACCAGTACGATTTTGAGACCCATGCACGGTGCCTATATACAGTTTTCTTTCGGTCCACCGAATACTAGATTCCCATAAGATGGATAGCGATAGAATTCTACTAGCACAGAGTTCAAAGTTTACTTCCTAAATATAAACGCGATATATCGCTACTGCTGTTTATTCAGTGTGCTAGCATATTTACGTATTGTGCATATACTATTTTCGAAATCTACACTCCTTTTATACACACTAGCAATAAACTTCCACACGTGATCACTGTTAAATTGGAACAACAGGGTAACGAACTCACTCATCCGCCAGGAGTGTGTGTGTATGTGAATATTGCACTTAAGTAATCCTTCGCCTGTACACGTAGGCCTACATCTTCTCTCCAGCCCGTGCGCTGTTGCAGGAGTGCAGCTTCTCCGTCCGCCAATGCCACATAGTATGTATGTATGTATGTATGTATGTATGTATGTATGTATGTATGTATGTATGTATGTATGTATGTATGTATGTATTTATGTATGTATGTATATGCAGTTTTGAAGCCAACAATGGGAAGGTAGAGATAATAATTAAGGAACACCCTTTTTCTCTTTTTATAGCACAACAGTTTTATTGCATGTATATTCCATACTTTTTTTTTACATTTTTGTTTCTTTGTCATGCATAATGCTGCAAAATAAGAATAAATTTTATTATAACTATATGTACACACTCAACGAGAAAGACTTGAAATTAGACATTTTTATTGGGCAATAGATGACTATCATTTTCACAGTTGGGATCCCTAAAACAATAACACTGAAGAAGAACTGAGTCTAAGAGAGAAGAGTGTATAGAGGGCCCTGACAATTTGTGTTCACGAAGATGTACAAGAACAGAACAATACTTTTTCACTCATTTTGACTAAATGAATCTTAGAACCTAAAGGTGGTGGCCATAGTTCTCGCAGGCTAGTCCGCCCAGCTGATGGCCACCGGGCACAGTGCTTGCTAACTTGCTAATGGTGGCCTCTGGTGGAAATCCCTTCTTGATATTCTACAGAGTCGCCCTTACGTTCTGGACTCCCTTAGGGCTCCAGAATGGGCTGATGTGATCGTCTCCCTTAGTTGCGTCGCGTCGGTTCTAAGTCCGATTCACATTGAAACTCTGACACTATCGCACTTTGGAACTTTGGTTCAATTGTCCTATTGACTGGCTCTTGTAATCAGCCTAAAAACCTGAGACAACTCTTAAGTGTGAGGCCTGGACACTCACCAAGGAGGGCGGCTTGCTGAGTGCCGCAGTGAGCTGCACGTAAGAGTTGGTCTGTCTTTTAGTAGTTATTCTTCAATGTGGATCAATCTTGCCGAGACTGCAGCAGGTACGTGTTAATAACAGGTCTAGCCAGGGTAGGAACGGAGATTTAGGGGGCGGCGGGCCGACGGGCAGGTTGGTGGCAGCCACCCGGAAGCCGAGGGCGTCAGCGTGGTACTTGACGCTCTGCACGAGACCATGACCTTCCACGTAGGAGTAGCCGCCGTGGGTGATGCCGTCAGCGGTGCGCACCTCCTGCTTCTGGGAGTTGCTGTCGGCGTATCCGTAGCTGTACTGTCCCAGGGTGTCCTGGTACTGGCTGGAGCCGGACAGCGCGGGGGCGGCAACGGCGTAGGGAGCGGCGTGGGCAACAGCGACGGCGGGGACAGCGGCGGGAGCGGCGTGAGCGACGGCGACAGGAGCGGGAGCGAGGGCGGCAACGACGACGGGGTCAGCGTGGGCGGAGACGGTGGAGTAGTCGAAGCTCCTCACGGGCTCAAAGACGGCGATAGGGGCAGGGGCGGCGACGGCGACGGCGACGGCAACGGGAGCGGCGTGGGCAGAAACGGTTGAGTAGCCGAAACTGGGAGCGGCAACGGCGACGGCAGCGGGACCGGCGTAAGTGGCAACGGCGGCAGGGTCGGCATAAGCGGCAGCGCTACGCTTCTTGCGGCCCTGCAGAGCAAGAGCCTCGGCGTGGGCGGCGAAGTGGGCGGTCTTGGCGGCAGCTACTTCGGGGGTGTCGATGGGCACTCCAGCGTGAACGGCGGGGATGGCGTAGGCGACGGCGTAGTGAGCTGGAGCGGCCACGACGGCGGGGGCGGCGTGGATGACGGGAGCGACGAGGGCAGCAGGAGCGGAAGGACCGACGGGAAGGTTTGTGGCAGCCACACGGAAGCCGTTGACGGGATCGGAGACGTAGCTGGCGCTGTGCACGAGGCCGTGTCCATCGATGTAGGAGTAGCCTCCGCGAGTGATGCCGTCAGCGGTGCGGGTCTCGGTCTTGGCAGATGGGCCGCCGCAGTAGCCGTAGCTGTACTCTCCCTGTGTGTCCTGGGCGTGGTACTGGCTGGACACGGAGGTGGCCACATCAATGGGGACGGCTACGACGGCGGGAGCGGCGGCATAGGACACGGCACCCAGCAAGCCGGGCTTGGCGGCAGCCAGAGCGACAAGGCGGGAGACGATAACCTGTACAGAGAACATACGCGAACGTCAAATCTGGCATCCTGGCACCTGGCCTTCCCGTGTACTAATCTTACTAGTTCCAATCATAGTTGGGGCAGTTTACTTTTCAGCAGAAAGATCGTGAAGATTTGCGGTGTGGTACAGTTTTCTTCAACGCATTATCTTGATATTTTCATTTTACTAAAGCACCGAATAAAAACAACATCTGCAGTACAAGTACATTGTTAAAGGTACTCTTTAAAGAAAGGAGTAATTGCAGGTTAGTATGATAACTCCACGATCTGAATTTATGTTAATAAGAGAATTGCCATTAACTGATATATAATTCCCCACGGCGTTCTATCAGATTTCATAAGAGTTCATTTTGTTAGTCTCGAGGACAGGGAGATTCTGAGTATTTACAGCGTGGGAATATTTTTCTTTGAGTTCCATAATTTCAGCGATTATTACCATACTGTGAGTTGAAAGTGTAAACTCATACCTTATTGTTGAGGGGCTGGGGGAGGGGGCGAGGACGGTTCGTCGTCCCCCTTCTTTGCATCTTGGCCCTGTTCTTCGGGAATTTCTGGAGCTAGTTCTGAGTAAACCCTTTTCAATTCACCCCCTCCACAACAACAAAGTGGCCGGTGTTTCTCTTGCTGTGAGGAATAAAGATTGGCGGTGGGGTTTCTTCTCCTGCCAACTGCCCGCCCTGACCACTCTGGCCTGGCTCTTGTCCTTCCTCTGGTTGTCGAGGTAGATATTTAGAGTAGTCGGTGACCTTGATTTCTTCCTCTGATGGTGAATTCAGGTCCTCCTCGCGCAGTTTGGGGCGCCTATACCTATCCTTGAATATGATGTCTTTGGGATAGGGCCCCTGAGGACTAATGCGTTTCTCGCCGGTAATGATTTTATATATCCCGTATCCTGTGCCTAACAGAGACCCTACTCCGATTGAAGTAGCTCCAAACTCCAGTACTCTTCGGTTACGAGAAAAATATTTCAGCGCTATTCTGAAAGAACGGAACATTTTTCCTAGTATTCAGAACGTATGTAACACAGCAACGGCATTGCTATTGTTGTCATGCATCGTTTCCATAGAGACCGCAGTTGTTTCATGTAGATCAGCGGTGAACAAACTGGGTATCGTGATTACATCGTGTAATCAAAGTCATTCATACTGGTGAGGGGAGTTTCCTGTACATTGCTCTCTGTCTCGCTCACGTACTGAAGGTATCAGTGTCGGTACCATGTCGCTCTACAAACCCTCTGTCTCTACGAGCAGGAAAGAACGTTTCGTACAGAATGAGAAGAGGAATTTATTCGATGTTCTGACTGAGAAAATGTTATTGTTCAATTAGTAGTCGTATACAGAAGCGACATTACAGAGCATTACGCTGAATACACAGGAATATAGTGAGGAATACATGTGAGGCTCTTGAGGTTGTAAGGAGAGAAGAAAACAACTATTTGCAAGGTGGAAAATTTTTCTGGAAAAATATATAATGGCAAATTTTCCATCTCACGTCTCAATATTAATTCAATATACTTATATTAATAAATCTTTAAATCTGACATGAAGACAATATAGTCGCTTCATAGCCTGTGAACTACACTTTTAATTTCTTTGAGTAACGCTCCCAACTTTTCGATACTTGCTCTCAACGTTTTCAAATAAACTATATGTGAATTTAAATTCTAAGCTTAATTTATTTTTATTAATATTAATATGAATATTAATTTATATTGACATACACCAAAGAAATAATTTCAGTGTAAAAACTTCACAATGTCCTACTGCATGTAATTAATTTGGAGTATAATAGGCAATATTTTTCAACATTTGTGCATTAATGGACACAGTAAATAATAATGCTTGACGAACAATGAAAGAGTAGGGTCCGTTACTTTAAAGTAATTAGTATTTACTAAGTAAAATGAAATACTTGTTCGTTTCTTGCTATTTCGAAATTACTGCAATTTTTTTTCTTCAAATACTGTATAAAAATCATATAAATAAATTATGCTTTACAAACCACTACTTTGTGAAGTATAACTGAGTAAGCCTAAAGTTTCTTGTATTACAATTGTCAAATATAGACACTGATAATAACTGTGTTTTTTTTTCGTTCTGCTATGTTTATTATGTCCAAATGTCTATTTAATCCAATCCTAGAAGCGCAGAATAGATTATTGTACACCCCTCCAGCTAAGAACGAGTAAGAGCAACGCTTGATTGATGCAACCTGCACAGACCGGCGATCCGCGCACATAACTGCACATTTAGAGTCTGATTTCTGACATGCCTGTCTTAAGCTCTTTCAGGGGCGAGCTAAAGTTTCTCTGTAATATATATTATATTTTATGTTACAATTATTAGCAAAATAAATAAATAATAAATAAATAAGCCTTCCAACGAAGGAGAGTTTTATAATAGCGTAATGATCAAGGTGGCTGAATAAATTTGTCCAATGGAAGTGATTAATTAATTTTGAAAAAGTGCGCATTTCTCAACTGAATATCCAGAAGACAATTCAGAAAATTTCTGCTTGTGTTCATGAGGAATATTAAAAAAAGCAAGAAAATTTATATATATATATATTATTGGCTCTTGATGACAGTAGTGACATTACTGATACAGCATACCTTGTGATTTTTATTCGCGGAGTTGATAAAGAACTCAATGCTATCTTCCTTTAAAACTAATGTGCCTACCCCTTTAAAATCAATCCAGCTATCTCACTTTAAAAGCAATCAGTCCATCACCCTTTAAATTTAAATTATTTATATCCCTTTAAAAACCAATGTATCCATCTCGCTTTAACAACCAATGTACCTATCTCCCTTTAAAACCAAATTGTCTATCTTACTTTAAAACTAATGTGCCTACCCCTTTAAAATCAATACAGCTATCTCACTTTAAAAGCAATCAGTCCATCACCCTTTAAAATTAAATTATTTATATCCCTTTAAAAACCAATGTATCCATCTCGCTTTAACAACCAATGTACCTATCTCCCTTTAAAACCAACTTGTCTATATTCCTTCAAAACTAATGTTCCTAACTATTTAAAATCAAACCAGCTATCTCACTTTAAAAGGAAACCGTACATATTCTTTTAAAAATATATATTTATGTCCCTTTAAAACCTTTGGGCCGTATTCATACATTCTTAGCGCGGGCTTTCGGTGGATGATCAGCGAACTAACGTTTTTCGTATTCATAAACCAGTGTTAACTAAAAATGATATGAATCCTGTTTAGCACGCTCGTACCGCGGGCTAGCGAAATGTCTATGAATAGCATCCTAAGTGAACTTACTTACTTACAAATGGATTTTAAGGAACCCGAAGGTTCATTGCCGCCCTCACATAAGCCCGCCATCGGTCCCTATCCTGTGCAAGATTAATCCAGTCTCTATCATCATATCCCACCTCCCTCAAATCCATTTTAATATTATCCTCCCATCTACGTCTCGGCCTCCCTAAAGGTCTTTTTCCCTCCGGTCTCCCAACTAACACTCTATATGCATTTCTGGATTCGCCCATACGTGCTACATGCCCTGCCCATGCAAACGTCTGGATTTAATGTTCCTAATTATGTCAGGTGAAGAATACAATGCGTGCAGTTCTGCGTTGTGTAACTTTCTCCATTCTCCTGTAACTTCATCCCGCTTAGCCCCAAATATTTTCCTAAGCATCTTATTCTCAAACACCCTTAACCTATGTTCCTCTCTCAGAGTGAGAGCCCAAGTTTCACAACCATACAGAAGAACCGGTAATATAATTGTTTTATAAATTCTAACATTCAGATTTTTGGACAGCAGACTGGATGATAAGAGCTTCTCAACCGAATAATAACACGCATTTCCCATATTTATTCTGCGTTTAATTTCCTCCCGAGTGTCATTTATATTTGTTACTGTTACTCCATGATATTTGAATTTTTCCACCTCCTCGAAGGATAAATCTCCAATTTTTATATTTCCATTTCGTACAATATTCTGGTCACGAGACATAATCATATACTTTGTTTTTTCGGGATTTACTTCCAAACCGATCGCTTTACTTGCTTCAAGTAAAATTTCCGTGTTTTCCTTAATCGTTTGTTTATTTTCTCCTAACATATTCACGTCGTCCGCATAGACAAGAAGGTGATGTAACCCGTTCATTTCCAAACCCTGCCTGTTATCCTGAACTTTCCTAATGGCATATTCTAAAGCGAAGTTAAAAAGTAAAGGTGATAGTGCATCTCCCTGCTTTAGCCCGCAGTGATTTGGAAAAGCATCAGATAGAAACTGACCTATACGGACTCTGCTGTATGTTTCACTGAGACACATTTTAATTAATCGAACTAGTTATCTTTTAAATTCCCTTCAAAACCAATCAGTCCATATCCTATTAAAATCAATCTGTCCGTCCGTTCATTTGACTGTTTGTCCCTCTATCTATCAATCTGTCCGTCTATCCATCTATCTGCCTGTCTGTACGATATGTTTGTCCGTCTGTCAGTCGGTCCCACCATATGTCTGTCCGTCCGGTCATGTCTGTCTGTCCATCTCTCGGTCGGTCTGCCATGTCTCTCTCTTCGCCCATCTGTCAATCGGTCCGGTCATATGTCTACCTGTCAATCCGTGAGTCAGTCTGTCGGGCCATATGTCTGTCTGTCCGTCCATCTGCCGCTTTTGTAACTATTCCTTTAGTATTATTCCTTTCTTCATTTACATTTCTGCTTATGAGACATTGATCTATAAAAGCCTACTGATTCA
Source organism: Periplaneta americana (assembly GCF_040183065.1). Taxonomy (NCBI): domain Eukaryota; kingdom Metazoa; phylum Arthropoda; class Insecta; order Blattodea; family Blattidae; genus Periplaneta; species Periplaneta americana. The sequence goes on from NC_091119.1 coordinate 75,150,716, forward strand.
TTCTATTGTGGCATAGTTGTTTTTTTACTCTTCTCATGTAGCGAATGAACTTCGTAAGTCATAATCGAATATTAATTGATGTCTATTACTATTTCTGTTTCTCTTCCATCGTTGCGGTATTGCAAATTTTGAGATAATCGCTGTTAATGTCGCAGCCTCTGTAAACTTCAGTGCTAACCAAGTTTGCTAATTTTTTTTTTTACTATCACATTATCCATTATACTCCCTGCGCCTCTTGCTGCCCAGGTATATTTGTGATTATCCCTATATGGAAAAAAAAGTATTTGCGATTTTCAAGCCATCTAAAGCTGCGAAGTCAATCAGCAGTTTCCCATTATTATTAATATTTATTATTTCTTCTTCATGTTCGCCACAAAATTTCTTTAATAGCTATATCTCCTAAACGTGCGTTGAAATCTCCCGCTATTACTGTACAGTCACTAGGATTAGTTTTGTTCACAGTATTCTCTAGTGTCTCATGAAATTCAGTTGTGTCCTTTACTTTACCTTTTCCAGGTCCATAAACCCCACTATTGTAATATGGTTTCGCTGTGCTTTTAGACAGATTTTCATTATTTTCTCATTTATTAACATATAGCTATGAATTTCCTTTCTCAATTTATTCTTATTAAAACTTGCAATTCCTATCGCTGCTCTGATTTCCACTAGTACACCGCTGTAGATCATAATAATATAATTTCTTAGTTCTTTCGTGTCTTTTAATTTCTTTATGCTCGACCATGCCGAAATATAGTAATTATACACCTTGTAATTAAAGTACACCTACTCATTAAAGTCAGGTCTTTCAGCCAATGACGACTCAGGTTACAACTGTTCAGCCAATGACAGGTCAGCTTTCTACCGTTATAAAACCGCAAGTATCGATTATTCGCGGATATGCAATCGAAAGAGAATTAGCGAAAAGTCACGGAGGCTGGAAATCCAATACTGTCGCAGAAGGTTATGTTCTATTACTATAATAATTAGCGTTAATTGTAAATAATATTCAAATAAATTCAATTTGTCATCTCGTTTTTCAATGTCTAATTTAATTTCAATGTTATCTCTGTAGGTTCTTATGGCCTAGCAAGGTCAATGCGGACATCTGTTCCTCGGAAAAAATCAATACTTTCGCGTCTGCGCACATCTCACAACATACGGGACATTGCTCAAAAATTAATAATATCAAGTTAGAAATATGGTCGAGCATAAAAAGTCGTATGAAAACTCGCTTGCGCTCGTTTCATAAATATCCATACTCACTTCTTAATTACCTTCATTATAGGCTCGTTGCATAATGTACTATTTTAGTTTCCTGTTATGACTGCAATATCTACTTTCATTTAATTTAATTTCTTCTCTAACTCATATTCTTTATTAGTTAATCCTCTTGCATTTAACATCCAAATTTTCTATTTTTCCGCTATACGTACTTGTATATACTTTTTCCTAGCCTTAGTTGTCAACTTTCGGTCAAGCCACCTTTTTCTTCATGAGTAACTGTAGTATTAAGATTTCCCTGGATTCGTTCCTGGCGATTCGTAGAGTTAGTAATGTTGATGTTAGCCTTCTTCAGGCTAATAGAAAAGTTGCCTCCTCCGCTCATTTGTTCGTTGAGGACATGTCCGTTGTTACTCCGGAATGAGTTCCAGATTCTACCTAAGGAGATAGATTGTCTTTTCTCAACTCACCATTTAATGTCATCTTGGCCGATGAGGACTTCGCACGTCTCCCTGTGCACGGGGCCCTTCGTCCACGGCTACACAGTCGGCCCACTGTGACCTGGGGCTAGTGAGGGAAGGGATGCAACCCCTTTGGTGAGACCACCTCGAAAGGATTCTCACCCACTACCCACATTATAAATCTACTGGTCTCCCGGCGAAGAGATGGACTGATGCAAAATCACTTCTCTACCTTTGATAGATTGTCTGATAAAAAATAAATTCATTTAAAAAAATGGTCAAATATCTAACACAAAATAAAAAAATATATTGTTTATTAAGGAATGTAGTTGAAAGAGCATGATATTGTAAACATGAGTTTCAGTAATAAAATAAAAAGAGAGAACATGAAAAAGTTAACAAGTTTATGAGTTATGAGGGAAACGCTTCATCAATGTACAGTGAACTTTGAATTTTGAAAAAAAAAAAAATATATATATATATATATATATATATATATATATAATTTTTTTTTAAATAGTAAAAATATTTTTTTAATATAGCAGAAGGATAGTGTTTTACACATACCAATTTTCATTATTGTACAAGATACAGTAATGGAGAAAAAAAAGTTGAGTATTTCCAAAAAATTACTGCTGTAACCTATACCTAACCCTTTAAAATAGTTGCATTCCACTTCAATTATCAATATACAGGTTTGGGCAGATAAAACCGGCCCCATCTCATGTCATATGATTTGGAAAATAAATTATGTAGGGTATTGATTTCTTTTCTTTCTTTTTTCTTGAAAATGTAATTATGTTGGCTATACTGTATCTTCCGCGTGTTTTGTGTCGTTGTTGCGCCGTTGTTGCTTATAACCTCTTCTGGTTGCTGTTTAAAAGTCAGACGCAGGGGGTGCTCATTCTAGATGCGCAAAGGCCTCGAGTTTCTCCGTTGTGCGCATGACGTCACTGTGGAGGCATGCGTTAGCCACGAGAGGCATGTGATGGTATTAAATGTGCAGAGGTTACTCGAAGAAATGTAAATGGATGGCTCTGTTTCATTAGTTCTCTATATATCCTTGTTATTAAAGTAGAAGCTATAGTAGAGTTAATATTTGTATATTACAATAATTAGAATTTAATATTTTTATTTCGTTTCCCGAGTAATTGCGTGTGTTTTTATTGTTGGAGGCTAGGTAACAAAAACTGTGGTGTTGCGCCTTTTTTGTGTTGTTATGTATGTGATATATGTATAAACATGCCAAATTGTGCTGTTGCTGTTCGTCAGAATTATAATCAAAGAACTCAAGGCACTGATGTAATTTATCACGCTTTTGCTAAAGACAAAACGCTCTGTGCAGCAAGGGTTAATGCTCGCAAACGTAAAGACTTCGTTAATGTGAAACAAGAGTGTGCAGTGTCCATTTTCAAGAAGAGGATTACGTGAGGGACTTGAGAGCAGAACTTCTTGGGACAAAAGCAAGAAAGCAACTGAAAGCCACGGCAATTCCATCCTTATTTGTATCACCCCAATCTCTGCAGCCAGCCAATGATGATCAACCCGTAATCTTTAACACGTCAGAACAGGTAAATGATAGAAATGCCAGAAAAACTAAAAGAGAAATTAGGAAACGAGCTCTGGGGTTTTATCCCCAAAAAAGAGAAAGCTAGATGTTAGCACTGAAACAGAAAGTAGTGGTTTAAAGCAGGATGTATACACTAAACTGAGTGTACTCTCTATGTACCTTGAATGTGATTTTACAGGGAAGTGATTTAGGAATGACGTCATTGTTTATTAAAAATTATGTTGCATTACCAACTGGTGGTACTGTATTTTTCATTATATGTAGGCCTACCACTAAATATTAAAATAAGAAACGGAAGAATGCCCTTTGCCAATGTCAGAATTTAGAAACACACTTTGTGAATAATACCAGTGTTCAATTCAAAGATTTTTTTTTATAGAAGTACGGTACCGATCTTGTGGGACTATTATTTTTAGAAATCTTGCTCCAACATAGTGTGAAATAAATAATAGTTTATGAATGTATACATTTATTGCATTTTAATCGCTAGTTATTTCAAACTTTATAAAAGTTTAGCACATTGATATTACTCAATTACATATGTGGTATTAATCTAAGCAAACGACAAACTAGGCCTAAATTGAAAAAACATGAACTTCAAAGGCCCACTATTTGCTCATGTGTAGAACTGATTACACTGGCGCTATAATTTTGTTTTAAGCCATAAATAGCTATATATTTGTCTGTGATAAATAGGGCTTAAGTAGAGACAGCTGTCCCGCGCCGTGGCGTCGCGGTCTAAGACATCCCGCCTAGGACTCGCGTTACGGAATGCGCGCTGGTTCGAGTCCTCATGGGGGAAAAATGTTTCTCATGAAATTTCGGCCAGTGTATGGGACCGGTGCCCACCCAGCATCGTGATGCACTTGAGGAGCTACGATAGGTAGCGAAATCCGGTTGCGAATACCAGCTATAACGGCTGGTGGGATCGTCGTGCTAATCACACGATAACTCCATTTTGGTTGGATGATCGTACACCTCTGCTTCGGCATGTGGGCGTGAGGCCAGCAGCCGGCTGGTCGGTCTAGGCCCTTCGCGGGCTGCAGCGCCACGGATTATTAAGTAGAGACAGCTAAGATAAAGTTACATTATTGCACTTATTAAATTCAAGATCGAAATTGAAGCGATTATTTTATTGTAGAAAACCCGTGTTTAATACTGAAATAAATTAATAACAAAAGCCGTCTTGAAAACTCATATTATCCCATTATTTTTTAAATATATACTAGTTTGCAATTTATTTGTTCCCCAAAAGAGTTTACCTTAAAACGCGACAACATTGAACTATTACATAATTGAATAATTTCGAGGGAAAAATTGTTCCGGGGCCGGGTATTGAACCCGGGACCTTTGGTTAAACGTACCAACGCCCTCCCACTGAGCTACCCGGGAACTCTACCCGACACCGATCCAATTTTTCCCTCTATATCCACAGACCTCAAAGTGGGCTGACAAGCGTCAGGCAACCAACATTTGAGTGCACACTAACTCTGTGTGACTTTAAATTGTGGTTTTCTGTTACGTACAGTGACGTGTATTATGAAAATTAAGCTTTCAGGAATAACTCTCTGTAAAGTTAATTTGAATAATTATTCTGGTGAATGAAAAGTTATATAAGTGGTTTTGGGCAATATTTAATTTGTTTTGCGTCTTGTTTCCAAGTTTTATGTCATATTTTGGTATTTTTAGGGCATAATTCCAAACTTCCACAGTTCTTACGTCAAATAAATCCTAACCCAACTCATTAATGTATACGAGTATATGACTTCTTTGGTTTATAAAGTGCCGGTCTGTGGCTGCCTAAATGTGTTTCTGGTGATGTTCGGAGAACAAGAGGATATTCTCTATTTCATCTTATGTATTCTTTCTTTCATTCAGTTCCATGCCATCAATATTTATGTGTACATATTGACGTACTAGCTTCGATTATGCCGGCTGAAGATGTTGAGGTAGATTAGCTACTTCTCTCCGTAAAACACTCCTGACCATGGTTCAGAGGCGGCTTTTCAGGGGAACCAAGTGAAGCACAACTTCACCGTATAATTTTAAAAAATTGAACAGTTCACTTTACTTTTACTATACATCACAATGCGACTGATTTTATGATATTTATGTTTAATGTACGTTCAAAAATCGCGCCGCGCTGAAGAATTAACGAACATAGCGCCGGTGAATCCACTTCTTGCATTGCGACTTTCTATTTCGCTTGCTATGGTTACCGTAGCAACAAGACTCCGATACGTTAAAGTCCTGCGCTGGTGAAGTGAGCACGATTTTTCTCCTGTTAGTGTTTCACTCAGCTATGGTTACCATGGCAACAAGGCCACACCCCCTCGACCCGCAACAACAGTTAGGCCCGGTTGGAGAAACGCAAATCAAATCTGTCCCTGATCGCCAATCAATTGATGTCTGATTTATTTGATTGTTCATTGCGTTGCACAAACGTGAATCTCCAATCAACTTGTCTCAATTTACTAATTGCTGATTTGAGAAAGAAATACATTTGACAACAGCGCTATTTAGCAACCACAGACAATTTGATGCTCTTTAAAAGTCGCGAAACGAATGCATCAAGTGGGCGGTGACAGGAAAACAAGTGAATGTTCAAGTGAATGTTTTGCTGTTTTGTTGCTTTTTGTAGAAAGGAAACAGGCAGATTCTACAGGGACATCATTTTATTTTTACTAACATTTTTAATATTAACCTGTCTATACCTTTAGAGAACCGGAAACACCGCTTGCTCCCCCCTCCAAGACTGGAGTTCGATGATACTGGCGTAAAACACAAATCACTCTACTAGGTATAGGAAGGAAGAAAAGTAGTTCATCCATTTACGTAAACTAGGAAATATCGCGATTTTGAGTTTGATAATTTTCATTAGGTTTTTCTTTAATCAAAGTACAGTATTGTATTAAGAATAACTGTTTTTACTCACGAAGTGAGTTATCCATGCGAACGTATTCATTATGCAGTGTATATTGTACTGTATACAGCACATTAGCGTACAATATAGAGAAAGAAGATAAATTGAAAAATAATCATAATATGAATATTTAAACACAATTTTGAAAATGGTGGCCGTTCATTTCGATACAGGCTTCAGTTCTTTTGTGCATATTATCACACTATAGACTATTGCATCTAATTCAAATTGCCAGTTTCGTCCTTCGTACTAGTAACTCATGTTGAAATAATTCTGTACCTACTCTACGTACTGTAAATTCAATCTTCACTTCTGCCCGACCCGAAAATATAAAATTACTCAGACATGCTATCTACTATCCGTCCAAGTGGTTTTGCCGCAGGATTGTAGAAAGGGAGGAAATCACGTGACAGTTAATTACTTAACGAGGCCCTTTTATTTAAGTTAAATTAAACAGCTGTATAACATTACGTAAACGCCCAATTCCTAAGAGAAATTAATGTTTTCAGAAAAGAGCTAAGACAGCCCAGCTATTACAGAGGGGCGAGCAGAAGCAGGTGGGGGAAATCGGGATGCGACGTAGGCAAACGGACAGTACCTGTGCGAAAATATGATTCAATATTGAAAGTTCTTTCGTCACTGGAAAACGCGAACATATTTCTGGAACGTACTATACTCAGTAACTCAGTACTGCTTACTATATGCGGTCTTGGTTCTTTGTGGAGTTGGAACTTCCTTAGTAGAAGGGGTGGGAGTGAAGTACATTCAAAAACTCAGGTACAATAAAAATTGAAGTAAAAATAAAATGATGTCCCTGTATTTCTATAAAGACTACAATATAGTGAGAAAAAAATGAAGCAAACAAAAAAAACCATGAGTGGGCTTCTGTTGAGGGATTTGCTAGGGGAGTCGACAAGAAATTGGAATATGCATAGCCTCCATAACCTAGAATAATTCCATTTCCCATCTCTCTGTTTAGAAATGGAGCTCGTAACCGACTCATTAAAAATATTGTTTGTCATATATAGAACTCTGCCAACGGGCTACAACATTCCAGAATTTCAATGATGGTGTAGACTACATATTGCCTGTATAGGCTATTCACAGAAAAGAAGTTTTGAAAGTAACAAAACACACGAATTCTTACTTAACCTAAATCTTTGCTCAAATTCTCTGTCATTATACATAAAAACAATTCATGTCTATCACGGAAACGCTTTCTTCTTAATATTTTTTTCATTCTAAAATTTCTTCATCAGAAGAATCCATTATGTCGAAAACAATATTGTTACGCTAAAACTATTTACTATATACATTACAGTAACTGCACTATAAACAGAACAACATAAATAGCCTACTTGATCTATGATCAGTGACTTAACCAGCAAAAATCTGTTGATCAAATCTGATGGAAGACTGATCTTCGATCAAACACTGATTGACTTTTCTGCAACAGAAATAGAACTGATGGCCAATCAAACCCACCTTGATTGCCAATCATATTTTGATCGGTGTTTCTGCAACCGGGCCTTAGTATTGTGGCTTTGGTCTATTGAGCGCTATCCTAAAATAGAGTAAACACCGAATGTTAAAATATCGTGTCACTGGGTTCGCGCGTCGCCATGTTGGTGAGGGAATATATCTCTCTCTCTCTCTCTCTCTCTCTCTCTCTCTCTCTCTCTCTCTCTCTCTCTCTAACATAGTTGCTGCACGATGTTAACGCCAAATTCGTGTATGCATATTGAAATTATTTATATTGTGGGCTATCATGAACTATTTATATCAATTTAATATGGGCTATGAATTCTCTAAACTTGGATGTAAACATCATAAATGAAATTAAGTATATATAAAGTGCTCTACATTGTAACTAAAAAAAAAATAATATACAGGTGATTCAGACCACCCGTAACAGCAATTTATTTCGGAAACTAGTGCATTAAAATTTTCGAGACAAAAATATTTAAACTAAAGCACATGTGAACTTTCACTTGAGCTTGATTTCATTAATCAGTCTTAACAGGAAGTAGGGTCAGTGGCGTATTACTTTAACATTTCAAATGGGAGTCCTGGTCAAATATGGCACCATTTGATAGAGCTCTTCAAAACAAACAACTTTCACAGGAAACATTTTTATTAACTCCTACTCTTTCAATGAGAAAACGTACGAAAAACAATGGGTGATTCAGACCACTCGTGTCATTAATTTCGTAAACTAGTGCATTAAAATTTTCGAGACAAAAATATTTGTAACTAAAGCATTCACAATTTTTCCCTCGAATTTGTTCAAATCAATTTTACAGGGAGTTATACCTGAAATCTTGATTTGCAATTCTAATAATGTTTCAATAGTTGCTATCGTTATAAATTTATTTTGCATTTCATGAACAGTATGTGATACACGCAATTGTGGCATGCTTAAGCAAGAATGATTCTTAGTCTGTGTGAAGTGTGTGCCAGCATTGATTTCGTTGCTCTCCCGAGAACTCATTTAAGCTGTGGAACTGACCATGCTCAAAACATGTGTAATTAGAATGGGATGTATAAAGTTTGTATGTTTTCAAAGGTCAGTATCGTTAATCACCGCAGCCAGGCTTGGGGCGGGGAATTTATGGTTTCTCCGCTGGATATAAAGACGGAAATTATTATAAGGTCTAATTTACCTACAACCACGAAACAGATTACGCTTCGGAATTAAATGAAGACTCTACCCTTCATTATAATTAATGACTTTCGAGTATTAAGCTACGTGTTACAAAACGGAGTAGAGTTCCTGCAAAATCGGAATATGTCTGTGATTAAAATTTGAAGACTTATTATGAAAAGAGACCTCCGTCCTTGATTAAAGCTGCAAAGTTTCTAACTAAACATTTCAGCAGATTTGGGTTTGATTTCCACTAGGAGAATACAAGTTACTTATTAACAATACTGGCCTTATGTCCTTGTATTGAATTTTGTATTTGTTGACTTTTAAGATGGATTTGTGTCCTACTGTCTACTTGACCATGGTGTCCTCCTATTCGTTATCAGTAGGGCTAGGATGTTTAGGTGCTAAAATTGGGAAAATATTTATTTTTTATGTGCTAATAATCGGGCAAAAAGTTTAATTATGTTTCAATTATTTTAAGTGAACATAAACAATATGCAGTACTCACCAGTTACTGCTTATAGTACACCTCAAGTATTTCAAGTTGATGCTGTTTCTCCAATTGCTGAAGAATTACAGTACACAATGAGACTCTTGCTCAAGTTGTACATCACAAATGACTGACGATTATAGCGGAATACTGCATTATACTACGAAAAAGAGCGCCCTGCCATTGAGAAACAACATGTTCGTTCCAACAAGCGCTTCATGGATCACTTCAATTACAGTTCCTGTAGGTTCTTATGCTCATGCTCTAGTTGAGCATCTGCTATGGGATGGAAATTGGACTGGACGATTTTGGAACGCTTTCTAAGTGGACCTCGAATTGAGAAATAAGAAGAAGCTTTAAACACAATACTTGTTAAATAAATATTTAAATTTATTACATAAGTATTTTATTAAAGTCATTGCATAATTTAGTTTAAGACACAATACATTATTAATTCATAGCGAACTTTAATTTTGCCAATTACTCGTTAATTGAATCTGATAAACCGCCGATTCTCTGAACTGTTACTCCGCCGCTTCTCACAGGTTTTACTCCGCCGCATGTCTCAACTGTTACTCTGCCGCTTTTCACAGCTTTTACACCGCCCTATGTATCAACTGTTACTCCGCCGCTTCTCACAGGTTTTACTCCGCCGCATGTCTCAACTGTTACTCCGCCGCTTCTCACAGCTTTTACACCGCCCTATGTATCAAGTATTACTCCGCCGCTTCTCACAGGTTTTACTCCGCCGCATGTCTCAACTGTTGCTCTGCTGCTTCTCACAGGTTTTACTCCGCCGCATGTCTCAACTGTTACTCTGCCGCTTCTCACAGCTTTTACACCGCCCTATGTATCAAATGTTACTCCGCCGCTTCTCACAGGTTTTACTCCGCCGCATGTCTCAACTGTTACTCTGCCGCTTCTCACAGCTGTTACACATCCCCATGTATCAACTGTTACTCCGCCGCTGCTCACAGCTTTCACACCTCCCTATGTCTCAACTGTTATTCCGCCGCTTCTCACAGCTTTCACACCGCCCTATGTATCAACTGTTACTCCGCAGCTTCTCACAGGTTTTACTCCACCGCACGTCTCAACTGTTACTCCGCCGCTTCTCACAGGTTTTACTCCGCCGTATGTCTCAACTGTTACTCCGCCGCTTCTCACAGATTTTACTCCGCCGTATGTCTCAACTGTTACTCTGCCGCTTCTCACAGTTTTTACTCCGCCCTATATATCAACTGTGAATCCACCGCTTCTCACAGGTTTTACTCCGCCGCTTCTCACAGCTTTTACTCCGCCGCATGTCTCAACTGTTACTCCGCCGCTTTTCACAGCTTTTACACCGCCCTATGTATCAACTATTGCTCCGCCGCTTCTCACAGGTTTTACTCCGCCGCATGTCCCAACTGTTGCTCTGCTGCTTCTCACAGGTTTTACTCCGCCGCATGTCTCAACTGTTACTCTGCCGCTTCGCACAGCTTTTACACAACCCCATGTATCAACTCTTACTCCGCCGCTGCTCACAGCTTTCACACCTCCCTATATCTCAACTGTTATTCCGCCGCTTCTCACAGCTTTCACACCGCCCTATGTATCAACTGTTACTCCGCCGCTTCTCACAGGTTTTACTCCGCCGTATGTCTCAACTGTTACTCTGCCGCTTCTCACAGTTTTTACTCCGCCCTATGTATCAACTGTGAATCCACCGCTTCTCACAGGTTTTACTCAGCCGCTTCTCACAGGTTTTACTCCGCCGCATGTTTCAACTGTTACTCTGCCGCTTTTCACAGCTTTTACACCGCCCTATGTATCAACTGTTACTCTGCCGCTTCTCACAGCTTTTACACCGGCCTATGTATCAACTGTTAATCCGCCGTTTCTCACAGGTTTTACTCCGCCGCATGTCTAAACTGTTACTCCGCCGCTTGTCACAGGTTTTACTCCGCCTCATGTCTCAACTGTTACTCTGCCGCTTTTCACAGCTTTTACACCGCCCTATGTATCAACTGCTACTTCGCCGTTTCTCACAGGTTTTACTCCGCCGCATGTCTCAACTGTTACTCTGCCGCTTCTCACAGCTTTTACACCGCCCTATGTATCAACTGTTAATCCGCGCTTCCCACAGGTTTTACTCCGCCGCATGTCTCAACTGTTACTCCGCAGTTTCTCACAGGTTTTACTCCGCCGCATGTCTCAACTGTTACTCTGCCGCTTCTCACAGGTTTTACTCCGCCGCATGTCTCAAATGTTACTCCGCAGCTTGTCACAGCTTTTACACCGCCACATGTCTGAATTCTTACTCCGCTGCTTCTCACAGCTTTTACACCGCCACATGTCTCAAATGTTACTCCGCTGCTTCTCACATGTTATACTCCGCCGGATGTCTCAACTGTTACTCCGCCGCTTCTCACAGCTTTTACACCGCCACTTGTCTCAAATGTTACTACGCCGCTTCTCACAGGTTTTACACCGCCCTATGTATCAACTGTTACTCCGCCGCTTCTCACAGCTTTTACTCCGCCGCATGTCTCAACTGTTACTCTGCCGCTCCTCACAGCTTTTACACCGCCACATATCTCAACTGTTACTCCGCTGCTTCTCACAGGTTTTATTCCGCCGCATGTCTCAACTGTTACCCCGCCGCTTCTCACAGCTTTTACACCGCCACATGTCTCAACTTTTACTCCGCCGCTCCTCACAGCTTTTACACCGCCACATGTCTCAACTGTTACTCCGCCGCTCCTCACAGCTTTTACACCACCACATGTCTCAACTGTTACTCCGCCGCTTCTCACAGCTTTTACACCTCCACATGTCTCAACTGTTACTCCGCCACTCCTCACAGCTTTTACACCGCCACATGTCTCAACTGTTACTCCGTTGCTGCTCACAGCTTTTACTCCTCCGCATGTCTCAACTGTTACTCCCCCGCTTCTCACAGCTTTTACACCGCCACATGTTTCAACTGTTACTCCGCCGCTCCTCACAGCTTTTACACCGCCACATATCTCAACTGTTAGTCCGCTGCTTCTCACAGGTTTTATTCCGCCGCATGTCTCAACTGTTACTTCGCTGCTTCTCACAGGTTTTACACCGCCACATGTCTCAACTGTTATTCCGCTGCATCTCACAGCTTTTACACCGCCACATGTCTCAAATGTTACTCCGCAGCTTCTCACAGCTTTTACACCGCCACATGTCTGAACTCTTACTCCGCTGCTTCTAACAGCTTTTACACCGCCACATGTCTCAACTGTTACTCCGCTGCATCTCACAGCTTTTACACCGCCACATGTCTCAAATGTTACTCCGCAGCTTCTCACAGCTTTTACACCGCCACATGTCTGAACTCTTACTCCGCTGCTTCTCACAGCTTTTACACCGCCACATGTCACAACTGTTACTCCGCTGCTTCTCACAGTTTTTACACCGCCACATGTCTGAACTCTTACTCCGCTGCTTCTCACAGCTTTTACACCGCCACATGTCTCAAATGTTACTCCGCCGCTTCTCACAGCTTTTACACCGCCACATGTCTGAACTCTTACTCCGCTGCTTCTCACAGCTTTTACACCGCCACATGTCTCAAATGTTACTCCGCAGCTTCTCACAGCTTTTACACCGCCACATGTCTGAACTCTTACTCCGCTGCTTCTCACAGCTTTTACACCGCCACATGTCTCAACTGTTACTCCGCTGCATCTCACAGCTTTTACACCGCCACATGTCTCAAATGTTACTCCGCAGCTTCTCACAGCTTTTACACCGCCACATGTCTGAACTCCTACTCCGCTGCTTCTCACAGCTTTTACACCGCCACATGTCACAACTGTTACTCCGCTGCTTCTCACAGCTTTTACACCGCCACATGTCTGAACTCTTACTCCGCTGCTTCTCACAGCTTTTACACCGCCACATGTCTCAAATGTTACTCCGCCGCTTCTCACAGCTTTTACACCGCCACATGTCTGAACTCTTACTCCGCTGCTTCTCACAGCTTTTACACCGCCGCATGTCTCAACTGTTACTCCGCCGCTTCTCACAGGTTTTACTCCGCCCCAAGTCTCAAATGTTTCACTGCCGTTTGTCACAGCATTTACACCGCCGCATGTCTCAACTGTTACTCCGCCGCATATTTCAACTGTTAGTCTGCCGCTTCTCACAGGTTTTACTCCGCCCCAAGTCTCAAATGTTTCACTGCCGTTTGTCACAGCATTTACACCGCCGCATGTCTCAACTGTTACTCCGCCGCATATTTCAACTGTTAGTCTGCCGCTTCGCTCAGCTTTTACACCGCCGCATCTCTCAACTGTCACCCGCCACTTCTTACAGGTGTTACTCCGCCCTAAATCTCAACTGTTACTCCGCCGCTTCTCACAGCTTAAACTCCGCCGCATCTCTGAACTGTTACTGCGCCTCTTTTCGCAGATTTTACTCCGCCGCTTCTCTGAACTGTTTCTCCCTCTTATCTCTGAACTGTTTCAAAGCCCCTTCTCTGAATAGTTACTCCGCCGTATCTCTGAACTTTTACTGAGCCTCTTACGCTAAAGTGATACTCCATCACATCTCTTAACTCTTACTCCGCAGCACTTCTGAACTGTTACTCGGCCCTTCTCTCAAATATCTGTTTGCCGCATCTCTGAACTGTTACTCCGCCCATTCTCTCAAGATTTACTTCGCAGCATCTCTGAACTGTTACTGAGTATCTTCTCTCAAGCGCTACTTCGGCGCATCTCTCAACTTTTACATTGCCGCTTCAGGCAACAGCTGCACCGTAGCATCTGGTAACGCCGATTCCTTTGCCTCTGGTAATACCGAAACAGCTGCCCCTAGCAATACCGAAAAAGCTGCAGCTAGCAATACCGAAACAGCTGGAGCTAGCAATACCGAAACAGCTGCCCCTAGCAATACCGAAAAAGCTGCAGCTAGCAATACCGAAACAGCTGGAGCTAGCAATACCGAAAAAGCTGCAGCTAGCAATACCGGACAGCTGCAGCTAGCAATACCGGACAGCTGCAGCTAGAAATACCGGACAGCTGCAGCTAGCAATACCGGACAGCTGCAGCTAGCAATACCGGACAGCTGCAGCTAGCAATACCGGACAGCTGCAGCTAGTAATACCGAAACAGCTGCAGTTAGCAATACCGGACAGCTGCAGCTAGCAATACCGAAAAGGCTGCCTCTTGGAGTACCGAAAGATCTGCCACTAGGAATACCGAAACAGATGCCTCCAGAAAAACGTAAACAGCTGCCTCTGACGACACCGATGACACTGCCTCCGGGAACACCGACACCGCTGCCTCTGCCAACTCTGACACTGCTGCGTCTGGCAAATGCGACACCGATATCTCTGGCAACTGGAGAAACGCTGTTTGGTTCAAAGGTTTCGCCGCTGACTGGAATTGAATTGAAACATGTGTTGTCACTATCTCGAATTGAAACGTATGTCATTGTTCATTTGAACTTAATTGAAACATCTTTGTCGTTGGTGACTTGAATTGAAATATCTGTCTTTACTGACTCGAAGTGGAACATATGGTCTTTGCTGTCTCGAAACACAAGATCTCTGTTGTTGCTGTTTCGACAGCTCTCTCTTTGCTGTTGCAGAAGATCGAAGAAAGAAATTAGACCTACCAGAAATAGTGAAAATAGCCACTAGAAATAAAGACACCTCAATCTTGTAGAGTTTGAACTAAATATGTTATTTTATTTGGGCTGCAAGTTCTACGCGCTTAAAATAACTCTGGAATCATATTAGGGCAACTTATTATTTAACCAATCTTTTATTCTGTAAAATAAGTGTCAAGAAGTGTTGTGGGAACAGATGCATTACAGGACCCACCCTAAATATAAGAATATGCAAAGCCAGAGAAAAATGTCAACGGAAGTAGTGTTTCGATCAATTAAATTATCGATATATATCGTTTTTATTATGTTGGCAACCAACGAATATTGTCGTAATTAGTTTGATTTTAATCATGGAAGCAATTTCGAATGCTACAGTTAAATATCAAAAAGAAGTGGATCAAATTCTTCCTGTTGGCATAAAATGTAACCTAGAATTTGAAATTATGGAATTATAAAGCGAATCTTTTTACTTGGTTTATGCATGAATATAAATATGTTCTATGTTTTTTTTATATGATTGTGGTTTATTTAAGAGCGAAATGTTCTGTGAAACATGTAATTCCGGAATGAGTTTGAAGAAATGTAAAAGTAAACGAGATGCACTCATGAGGAGATGTCTTCGGAAATTACAAGGTATTAAATGATAAACAAAGAAACACCGTATCGTAGTACTTTGTGAAATCACTTGGATAATGGAGAAAATGAAACGGAACATCTCCACTGAGGTCCATGGTAAAATGATAATTTTTAAAACAATTTTTTATTTAATTTTTTTGATCCAGGGAAAATAATTTTTAAAACAATTTTTTATTTACATTTTTTGGTCCAGGGAAAATATGTTTTTAGAAAGACTAGTGTTTTCTCAGGGCTAAAAATGCAGCGTAAATGGAGTAAAATTATTATTTTACGTGGACCACATTAAATTTGTAGTAAAATGTTTTAAATTTAGCTTTGGTTTGTTTCTTTAACTTTATTTTGAATAAAATATAATATATTGTATAAGAAAGATGACTAATATGCGCTTAATTTCATTGTTGTTGGTTTTATTAAATGATACATTTTTGTAGTATGCTTTAGTGTTGTTAAGATGGCATACTTGATATAATAATCGAAACTATATAATATATAATCGATACTATGGAATACTCGGGGTGGGTCCTATAATGCATCTGTTCCGTGTTGTGTTTGTTCCATTAGGTAGGTAATGGTCATATGTTGACTTAGTAGGAATTCTTGTAGAGATTTGAATTCAAGTGCCTAGATGTGAACACGTGATTGACTATAGTCCAAAAATATCGTAACTGTATAAATATATACGGAAGGCTTTTTATTTTTCTCAAGTTCTTGTCACCATTGCGGCATTTTTTGATTTGGAAATATTTATCGTCTTGGTATTGGACGAGCGTCGAGACACCACTGCGCCCGCCTGGGGCATAGCAGAACGAGTGATGTATTTGTAAGCAAAATGTGCCCTGGTTCTGGAATTTCGGTAGTATTGGTAGTTGTTGTTTATGTCGTCACCACCACCAACAATTTTTTATTAATCTTTTTTAGTGCAGGTTTACTTTACATTTTTATTACCGTATAGACAAAATTGATTGTATTCTTATAGTATTTATTGCTATTTTTGCGATATTTACGAGAATATTTATTAATTTTATTTTATATTGATTTTCTTAATATTTATTAATTTCAGACTACCATTTACGCAGGAATACTTACGTAATATGAGACGAAAATATATGGAATCAAATCTAGGTTGTTGGGTCTGCGGAGTACATTTCACTGTGAAAATGTTTAAATATGAATAAAACACCTTTTGGCAAAAGAAAAAAAAAATAGGATGAAAAAAATGTGTCCTGGTGCCAACTCTCCTCGAAAAATATACCTTGACGCTGCCTGGGCCAGCCAGGTCTGAAATACATCTCTAAGTACAACCAATGATGTCCTATCAGTGTATTAATGTTAAGAAATGCTTACTTACTTACTTATTGGCTTTTAAGGAACCCGGAGTTCATTGCCGCCCTCACATAAGCCCGCCATTGGTCCCTATCCTGAGCAAGATTAATCCAGTCTCTACCGTCATATCCCACCTCCCTCAAATCCATTTTAATATTATCTTCCCATCTACGTCTCGGCCTCTCCAAAGGTCTTTTTCCCTCTGGCCTCCCAACTAACACTCTATATGCATTTCTGGATTCGCCCATACGTGCTACATGCTCTGCCCATCTCAAGCGTCTGGATTTAATGTTCCTAATTATGTCAGGTGAAGAATACAATGCGTGCAGCTCTGCGTTGTGTAACTTTCTCTATTCTCCTGTGACTTCATCCCTCTTAGCCCCAAATATTTTCCTAAGAACCTTATTCTCAAACACCCTTAATCTCTGTTCCTCTCTCAAAGTGAGAGTCCAAGCTTCACAACAATATAGAACAGCCGGTAATATAACTGTTTTATAAATTCTAACTTTCAAATTTTTTTGACAGCAGACTAGATGACAAAAGTGTCTCAACCGAATAATAACAAGCATTTCCCATATTTATTCTGCGTTTAATTTCCTCCTGAGTGTCATTTATATTTGTTACTGTTGCTCCAAGATATTTGAATTTTTTTCCACCTCTTCGAAGGATAAATCTCCAATTTTTATATTTCCATTTCGTACAATACTCTGGTCACGAGACATAATCATATACTTAGTCTTTTCGGGATTTACTTCCTAACCTATCGCTTTACTTGCTTCAAGTAGAATTTCCGTGTTTTTCCTAATCGTTTGTGGATTTTCTCCTAACATATTCACGTCATCCGCATAGACAAGAAGCAGATGTAACCCGTTCCATTCCAAACCCTCTGTGTTATCCTGAACTTTCCTAATGGCATATTCTAGAGCAAAGTTAAAAAGTAAAGGTGACAATGCATCTCCCTGCTTCAGCCCGCAGTGAATTGGAAAAGCTACCCTGTAAAATTTAAGATTAGTGAATTAGCATGTTTTTTGCGTGGATCCTTCAAATTTAAAAGTAACGGATGGAGACTGGACAGTCATAGCCTTCCGAATGCAGTACTGGAAGTATCAGCCTAAAAGTAGTTTAGGAAGGTAAAGAATGTTGGACCGGAGTAGGCCGCGTGGTCTAAGTCAAGATGGCGGCGGTGGTTTACCGATACCCGATCGTAACTAGAATTTAATAATGTGAGGAACTCTAATGTAGCCCCATGGAGAGAGTTGAGTGGGATGACTGGTAACTTACCTTCTATAACATGAAATTAGCGATCTTGCTTGATTGTCTTTCATGAACATCACACCTCAGCTTACGTTTGTCTTGAAGTTTCCATAGAAACAGCCGGCATTGTGAGATTTTTTATTATTACGAATGATTGATATGGAAACATTTGTCATTCTTTACACACACGACACACACAAATCCCTGTAGTTTGACTTAATTTTAGTTTGTTACAGTTCGAAGTGAGAGTTGTGATAAAGTGAAAAATAGCTAGTTCTTATATCTGCATTGCTTTGTTAGAAACTTGCCACTGTTTTGTCTTTTGTAAAATGACTTTAAATGACATCACAATTAACTAATTATAGACGCTAATTTCGGAGGATTTTCTTCGTGAATTTGTTGTGTCGTGCGGAATAAACTGACAAATATGACTGATAGCTTAATTATGGAATATTCATTAGTGACAAACAATTGATTCGTATAAATTCATGAATCACTTTAATTCATAATTTTATTACTAATTCGCAGAAAATTGCTTATGTTGTGGCAAGTAATAAAATAAAAAAGAATTAATTTTATGTTAAATGAAAGAGTAATATATGATAGAATATTGTGAAATGTTTAATTTTATTGGATGAAAAGTGAAGTGTGGACCTGACTATGAAATATATTTGTCATGTAACAATATCCCCATATATTTATTTAAAATTTAGAAATACAAGACAATTTTATTAGAATGTAGGCTACAAGTACAGAATTTGTTACCGAAAATTAGGTGAAATAGCGTCAAAACATGTATAGAACCTGAAGTTTAACTTTATTTTAATTGAATACGTTCAGATAACTGTTGTGTGCGAAATTTTATGACTTCGATGGTTACTATAAACCAGTGGTCAGCGAAGATTACGTCATATACAGTGCAGCCCGCATGCATAGCAAAGGGGAAGATAGGAGGGAGAGTATACCCAAACTGCGTAACATTGAATGAGCAAGTGATTACTAATGGGACGTAGATCATGTCTTACCCCTCCGCCCTGTTGACGTAATGTGGGGTTGACACGCGAGTCAAGTAATTCCGACCACTGTTGTACATATATTTAAATGTGAGCACTTTACGAATTGTAACTCATTTGTCTATCTCTTTAAACCTAATAATAAATAAAAATAATTCGTTCATTCATAGTGTTCTGCACATGGGCAGGTCTGTCTTTCACTGCAAACCCAGCATTATCCAGTCTTTCCTATTTTCTGCCATCCTCTTTGTCTCCTCATTTGATCCATATATCTTAATGTCGTTTATCATCTTGTATTTTCTTCTGCCCCGAACTCTTCTCCGTTCACCATTCCTTCCAGTGCATCCTTCAGAAGGCAGTTTCTTCTCAACCAATTCCTTTTCCTCTTTCTGCTCAGTTTCAGCATCATTCTTTCTTCATCCACTCTTTCCAGCACAGCTTCGTTTCTTATTGTGACTGTACATTTGACATGCTCCATCCTTCTCCAAACTCACATTTCAAATGCTTCTAGTCGCTTCTCTTCACTTCGTCGTAATGTCCATGTTTTTGTTCTATACAATGCTACAATCCACACAAAGCACTCCTCTTTGTTAGTTCTTTCTCCAGAGATCCGCAGAACATCTCTTTTTTCTATAAAAAATCCCTTTACCATTGCTGTACTCTTTTTGAGTTCTTGGCAGCACCTAATGTACTCCTTATAGTACACCCCAAGTATTTACTGTACTGCCTCATTTAGAATTCGGAAGTTTACCTTCTTTACATTTCTTCCTATGGCCATGGTCTTCGTCTTGTTGGCATTTACCTTTATTCCATACCGCCGTCGGCCTCGGTAGCGCCAGCTAATTCTTGGTACTTTCTCACAACGCGTAGATTTTCCGCTCCGAACCGACCCGAGACAATTGAGTTTTGAAATTTTGTGCCTACAGTTCGTGTGAAGCAAATGAGGCAGTAGTTTTTGTTGGTTTTATTAAATTTTAATATATAAGATTTAAAAAGTGTTAAATTTCACAAAAAAATTGTGGTCAAACGCTTGGGCGAAAATTTCAACACTTTATTTGCCAGAAAGTGTAGTGTCAATGATTGGATCAAGCGCAGTGTATTCACAACCAGCTGTTCCCACACCTTCCACCTCAACATCACAGCCGTCAACAACACAACCAGACTCTGCATAAGGGGATGATGACAGGAAATGATGTTTTTCTCCGCATATGTACGTATGTTTTTCTTATTATTATTTAGTGATATTTATTATTAATTTTTAGCGACATTTCTGGGGATTTTTTAACAAACTTTGGAGAGATTTAGCTACTTTTTGTTGAAAAGTTAGCGAGATTGTAGAGCGATATGTTGGCAACAGTGATTCTCATGACGGCTTCTTGGGAAGACAGAGTAATCATATGACTCGTAGATTTGCGAAGTCTGTATCAGAATTTTCCGCCCGCATAGTTTGTAACAAAATTCGGGTCTGTAATCTTCATACTGCAACAGTTCTATGAGCCCGAAAACATTAAATACATCAATAATTGTTTAGATATGTCCATCAAATTGCTTATCAAAATCACAGTGCTATAATTAGCAAAATATTACAACATTAACAATATTAAACGTTTTCGACATAAACTGCAGTCTTCAGAACACGTAACAGTACAAGAATATGAATACTTTGTGTGGAAACATTATGGCTAAGATACATGTTGATTACATATTAAAATATTTAAAACTAGATTGTATATGACATGGACATATAAAATGAAGGATGAATGAAAAAACAAAAATTACATGGTTCTGACTATATATACAGGGTGATTCACGAGGAAAGGTAAAAAATTTAGGGTGTGAATTCTGAAGTCGTTCTGAGTCAAAAAGCTCATATGAATATTGGTCCGTTTTCGAATGATTACGGAGATATGGCTCTTTGATTTCACAAAAACTTCTGCGAGTCCATTGTAATAACTCCCATTTAGAGGCATATAACGGAGAAATTTAAAGTTTATATTCATGTGTGCATACATACCTAATATTCTAGAAGTCGGGGGTCGATGTTTTCGCACATTTTCAAAGGTACCTCCTTCTGCTTCAATGCACTGTTGCGCTCGGGCTTGAATCGCGCTTGAAACATTTTTATGGTAAACATTTGATTTTGCCGTGAATGATAATTGATTATATGATTAATTTTGTTGTTAAAAATGCATTTATAATGTGCAGACTATATAGAAAGTAATGCTTGCCAGAAATGTGTTTTAGTGCTCACCTGTCTGAAATAAAACCATGTTAATATTATAAATTTGAAAAAAAGAACTGGCTAGTTTTGTTCTAAGCATGCCAAGTAGTAATGCTTATACAGGGACATCATTTTATTTTTACTAACATTTTTAATATTAACCTGGCTATACCTTTAGAGAACCGGAAACACAGTTTCTTATCCCCTTCCACGACTGTAGTTCGATGATACTGGCGTAAAACACAAACAAATCACTCTACTAGGTATAGGAGGGAAGAAAAGTAGTTCATCCATTTACGTAAACTAGGAAATATCGCGATTTTGAGTTCGATAATTTTCATTAGGATTTTGTTTAATCAAAATACAGTACTGTATTAAGAATAAGTGTTTTTACTCACGAACTGAGTTATCCATGCGAACGTATTCATTATGCAGTGTATATTATAGCCTACTGTCTACAGCAATATAGAGAAAGAAGTTAAATTGAAAAATAATCATAATATGGATATTTAAACACATTTTTGAAAATGGTGGCCGTTCATTTCGATACAGGCTTCAGTTCTTTTGTGCATATTATCGCAGTATAGAGTATTGCATCTAATTCAAATTGCCAGTTTCGTCCTTCGTACTAGTAACTCATGTTGAAATAATTCTGTACCTACTCTACGTACTGTGAATTCAATCTTCACTTCGGCCCGACCCGAAAATATAAAATTACTCAGACATGCTATCTACTGTCCGTCCAAGTGGTTATGCCGCAGGATTGTAGAAAGGGAGGAAATCAATTGACAGTTAATTACTTAACGAGGCCCTTTTATTTAAGTTAAATTAAATAGCTGTATAATATTACGTAAACTTCCAATTCCTAAGAGAAATTAATGTTTTCAGGAAAGAGCTAAGACAGCCCAGCTATTACAGAGGGGCGAGCAGAAGCAGGTGGGGGAAATCGGGATGCGACGTAGGCAAACGGACAGTACCTGTGCGAAAATATGATTCAATATTGAAAGCTCTTTCGTCACTGGAAAACGCGAACATATTTCTGGAACGTACTATACTCACTAACTTAGTACTGTTTACCATATGCGGCCTTGATTCTGTGTGGACAGTTGGAACTTCATTAGTAGAAAGTGTGGGAGTGAAGTACATTAAAAAACTCAGATACAATAAAAATTGAAGTAAAAATAAGATGATGTCCCTGTACAAAGAGGATATTTCATCTCACTTACTGACAAATGGCTTTTAGGGAATCCGCAGGTTCATTGCCGCCCTCACATAAGTCTGCCATCGGTCCCTATCCTGTGCAAGATTAATCCAGTCTCTATCATATCCCACCTTCCTCAAATCCATTTTAATATTTCATCTCATAAACCATAATTGGACAGTTGTTCGAAATATTAGCACGACACATTTAATCAAATCAGAGCTGAAAACTGCAGCCAACTTCAACTATTGCGCGAGACAAAATCTTTCTCGAAATACCTTAATTTAAGCCTAGCTATCGAAGTGTAGAATAAAGTTGTTTTTTAGTAACACAACCGAATAATTTGTCAATTTTCTATGTGAAATATTGTCGATTTCTTTAAAAAAAGTTGGCAACCCTACCTAAAACTAAGTGTTCTACAGTAAGTGAGGCGCTGTGTTGTACATTGTCACATTTAATCTGCTTACAAATATGTAGCCATGTCTAATTTTTTACACTTCCTGTCACATTTTTCATTGTCGATATTTGTTCCTCACTTTCCCTTGCAAATTATCATAACTGATTGCAAAATGATCTGCCATTACACCACGCACATATTTTCTCAGTTAAGCCAATTCTTTAGTTCAGCAAAATGTATGTTTGATTGATATCCCCTGACGACAGGCAGTGTGGGTACATCTACTACTAGGACATTACGTCTATCAATACAGGGTGTTTCAAAAATACGGGGCATAATTTCAGGTATGTATTTCCCACATGTAGACAATCAAAATAGTTCATTACAGCATGTGTCCGGAAATGCTTCATTTCCGAGCTATGGCGTTCACAACATTGAAATTTACTGGAACGTTTTCTTTCCGCAGGTCGTTGTCATGTCCACCTCCTGCTTGAATACAGACCTCACATTGATGTCTCATTGACCTGCGAACACGATCCCAAACTCCAGGAGTATTGCGTATGTCCTCAGAACATGCCACAATTCGATTCCGAAGGGATTCCAAATCAGGCACCGGAGACGAATAAACCAACGATTTAAATGGCCCCACAAGTAGAAATCGAGAGGGTTCAGATCAGGTGAGCGTGGAGGCCAAGCGATTGGGCCACTTCTACCTATCCATCGATCAGGAATACATGTCGCATAGTCTAACGCCTACACAACACTGAATGTAACCTTCGCCTCGGAATGAACTGTCAGAGTGCCCTCTTAATGTCTCCTTTGACGGCAACGACCTGCGGAAAGAAAAATGTTCCGGTGAATTTTAATGTTGTGAAGGCCATAACTCGGAAATAAAGCATTTCCGGACACATGTTGTAATGAACTATTTTGATTGTCTACATGTGGGAAATACATACCTGAAATTATGCCCCGTATTTTTGAAACACCCTGTAGATCCTCCAAAATTTAAAAACACATCATACATGCGTTACTTGACATGATATCACTGGCTTATTAATGTAAGCTCTCAATCTAGGTCAAAACAATTTATTATTCCAACGCATAACAACACAGCATATATGAAGCCGTCCACACCTGTGGAGTAACGGTTAGCACGTGTAGCCGCGAAACCAGGTGTCCCGGGTTCGATTCCCGGTCGGGGCAAGTTATCTGGTTGAGGTTTTTTCCGGGGTTTTCCCTCAACCCAATATGAGCAAATGCTGGGTAACTTTCGGTGTTGGGTCCGGACTCATTTCACCGGCATTATCACCTTCATCTCATTCAGACGCTAAATAACTTAAGATGTTGATAAAGCGTCGTAAAATAACCTACTAAAATAAAAAAAATATATATGAAGCAAACAGTTGAACACTAGCCAGAGCTGGACTCATTGTTAAACCATTATGCAGGATTTGAATATTGTGTGGTGCTGTATTCATGCTGTACTCAGGGAATAGTGTGGCGCAGTTGAACTAATTAACACTACAGAACTACAAATAGTTTATTGAATGATAATATGGTAATATCATTATCATATGATATGAGCAGAAAATCACTGACCTATGATTTTATCACGGTGATCGAAAAATCACGATCACACCTTTGATTAAACAGCTCTTTATACAGTGATCACAGTTCGAGGGCTAAACTGCTCACCAGCTGAGACAGTTCAGGTTCTTTTCTCACTGCGTGCGCTGCGGTGCTTTTGCTACCTAGTGACAACACTGGGAACAACTACGCCCGCGAACTGTGAGCGCCCGATTTTAACAATAGTCTACATTCAGAGTAGCCAACTCAGTATATTTCAGGCTATTCCTGGAAGATTTCAATATCTTAGGCCCGATTGTATAAACCATTTAATCTTAGATCAGAGGTTAAATTGATCCTTGTTTCAGCTGAACTTGGAATTTTGTGTTGTATAAAGTCTAATCTGAGATTAATTTGTCTCAAACTAAAGTCAACTTTGACTGAAGAAATTTCTCCGATTAAGTTAGATGATCCAAGTTCAGTTATTTCTTTTCTGCATGAAATATACGAGTGACAGATTGTGCAAATAAAATATCCATTATTATTAATATCAATAGATATGATAGGTACATTTATATATATATTTATTTCAATTTCTTGCCTTAATACACAAACAATCTTATATTTTATAAGGCTCTATCGTGTTCAGCAATATCAAATAACATAACCTATAATTATATTATGTTTATAACAACCATTAATTATTAATGGATATCATAGGTACATTCATAAATTTTCAATTAACTGTATTACTAAACGAAAATTGTCGTTTTATAAAGCTTTATTATGTTTAGCAGTATCAAACACCGTAACATGTTAACAACTCGGAGAACAGTCAACCTTCATTTTATTGTCCACCATTATTTACATTGCACAAAAAACCAGTGTCTCCAACAGAGTATACGGAAAGTCGCGAAAAAGTAGTTGTAAAGTCGCTAGATTTCTCATTATCAACAAAGAAAGATTAAATTCTGTCACTAATGGGGTGCTAAAAAGGTCACTAAATCCCTATTTAAGCAATATAAAAGTTAA
The DNA here is from genome assembly GCF_040183065.1 of Periplaneta americana. Classification (NCBI taxonomy): domain Eukaryota; kingdom Metazoa; phylum Arthropoda; class Insecta; order Blattodea; family Blattidae; genus Periplaneta; species Periplaneta americana. Next base: position 75,176,302 of record NC_091119.1, read on the forward strand.
AAGAAATTGTTGTTGGAAAAGTGTTAAAGTCGCTAGATTGGCGACACTGAACAAACCTGTATAACATGGTCCGCGCATCACGTATTTCACCTGTTTATGCGATGTTGCCAGATCCTTTTCACGTGAACTTAGATTGCATTTGAACCAAGTAATTTGATCGCAGAAAAGTTTTATACAATAGAAGAAGTGTCTGAACTCGGTTCACTTTTCGATCTACGATCAAAGTTGATCTTTAGTCAGGGAGTTTTATACAATTGGGCCTTAAAGTCGAAAAGTATTGTGACAACCACGTGAGATTCGATCTCACGACCGGCAGAAGAAGGACTAGGTCGGCCGTGTTTCGGGCGGGTTGCGCGCGTATCTGCTTCCTGGGGCATGTGGTATGGCAGAGGGGAGAGAGCAACCGCGGCAGAGAGAAGAGAAGTCCAGATTATTCGAGAGTGGAATCTTCCAGAAATTTCTCGCAACTACGGTGTGGTTATAAATTACGACACGCGAGTGAACTGGAGCAGTTTAGCAGTTAGCAGTGTTGTTGTCGGTGAACAGCAAGCCAGCTAGTCTTGTGTAGCAGTGAAGCCAGACCGGAGTTCGACTTGAGTGTGTGTCCACAACTGTCCGAGGGTCTAGGCGGAAGCAACGCAGTTGGAAGACTTGAGTTCGAGTGCAGTGGACCGCAGTTGGGGGACCTGAGTTCGAGGTTCAGTGGACTGTCTCTGAAGGTCTGTGGTTCGAGATACTGTGAACTTGAGTGACTGAGCTAGAACTAACCAAGGCAAACGAACTGTGAACTGAGAACTGACAGTTCTGATTTGCAGTGGCGTAGCATGAAATCTTAAGCAGGGGAAGCTAATTCATGTTGTCTTTCATGCAATATGAGAAAACGTATTACAAAATATAGTCTTAAAATAAATAGTAGTCAATGTCAAGTCAGCAGTCGAAGATTGGTTGGAACCTCGTAAGTAACACCAATAAGACATGACTTCAAATGGTACGTAGTAAAATATGATTTCACGGTTTACACATATCTCTAACAAATAGACACGTATACGTATAACATTAGCTAACTCCCTGTCATACTTAGAGAAACCACAATATTAACGGTCAATAGATACATTATTAGTATCATTACGTAAGTATGCATCTGTCTTTTGGTTGTGTCCTTCATTGACAGCAAGGGAGTCGGTCATTGTTTTTTAGATCACACTTTTGTTCATAAGTCAGTCTTGATAATAGAATTGTCCTAAAAATTCAAGTAAATTGGTGTCAGGAACTGTTACTTCATTCATTATTTATTATATCAGCCACAATGCACACTAACACTTCAACTGAACACAACTCACGAAAAGGGATAACTCGGAACTACTTATTTTCAATGTCAAAGCTAGCTTCTTGCTACCCTTGCGACCAGGATAGTTAAGTTAGGAAGGGATGGAAAATCTGCGGGGTGGGTTACACAGAAGAATGAGTGTAAGAAACCAGTCTGCTTGGAAGCTGGTGTGTGCAGGCTTCTTGTTTACTGCTGCCGCATCACAATATTTAACGCGTAAATATAAATTCTATTAAAATTAATAAATAATTTTGTCCATAGACTGCAGGTTTATTATGAAATTATTAACTGGGGAAGCTGAGCTTTTTAGCTTACATTGACGCTACGCCACTGCTGATTTGTAAATAGTGCTTTGTGAACATTAGTTAGAATTAACAGTTCATTGTTGTTCTCAATAATCCAAGTAAATTGTCATTGCCGTCTGTGGAGTACATTAACGAATACTGTGTTACTGTGTGGAGTGGAAATCCTATTGTTGACGGGAGTAGAATTAAATTGTAGAAAGTGGAAAGTTATTGTTGTAAGAATAAAACTACATTATTGTTTTGAATTTTAAAGTTACAGTATATTATTTGTCAGCCGACAGCCGAAAATCTGGCAGCTTTTTACATTGTTTAATCTGATTCCATTATTATGACAATGATTTAAAAATCATTCATCTTCTGAGTGATGTGTGAATTATATCAAAATTACTAATTTTCCGTTTTTTCCTACATAATATTTCACTTCAGTAACACTGGACAAGATCAAATGGACAACCATTATAGCCAGACGAAAAAATGTTGAATTTGTGCATAGCATTAGATTAAATGAATGATTGAATAAATAAATAGTGACTTTTAAACCTTTAATCTGTTTTTAAAATGATGAAACGCCTATGTTTACGTCTCAGTATTGTGCTTACACTTGAGTTCTGTGAAGTAAAAAACACATAGGGAAGAATGAACTGTTCAGTGTTCACCTCGAACAATTTCGAAGTTCAATCACTGTTTATCACTGTTTCACTGTTTAAGATCACCGTGATCATAAATGGACAATTACAGGTCGAACAGTGATTGCAAAAGAGCAGTTTACCTCATCACTACTTATTACATTTTATTATCTTTTGTATGAGTGATTTTCCTATTAAGTAAAAAAAAAATCATGTTTACTTATAGCTATCTCCGAACTGAAATTTATCATAAATATCGAAAAAGAGGGAAGTATGTGACATTTTATTGACATTAGCTTGAACTGGCTTTTATAGTTGGTTATTTAACGGCACTGTATCAGCCACTAGTATATTTAGAATCAATAGAATTGCTGATAACGATGTATTTTTATATTTGTTTATTTGTCTATAACAGGGAGAATCCCCATTTTCAATAGACAGTACAAAATTATATAGTTACTTATTCTATAAAAAGAAAAACGTGAATAAGAGAGAAATACAGATATAAGTACTAATCGCGAAACTCTTCTTGATCCTTCTTCTAACGGGACGAGGGGACCGGAGGGAACTACTCCCGGCTTGCTTACGGCAGTGTTGCCAACCAAAGGAAACTTACACTGAACTAAACAAATAGTAAGCAGATTGTAACCTGTTCCGAACCGTTATTTGTCTGCCTCACTGTGAACAGTTCGTCTCCGAGGAGAAGTTCGAAGGTGTTCCTGTGATGTGCGTGATATTTTCTCAGCCATTGTGATAAAAATACTAGGTCTGTGTTTGAAAACAAAATTAATTCTATTTTCGAACGTATTACCACAGTCTAATACATACAGTCACGAAACTTCAACACTTTTTCTGCCAACATTCGCGACACTAGCGCCCAAGCGGCAGGCAAGGCACTGGTCAAAGTCTCGTTCAGCCAGCACGTGCTTTAAAGGGATGAGAGATGTTATAATAACGTTTTAATCATGCATCGGAATAAAGGCAATGTGTGCAATGACGAAAATTGCAGTAACAAGTTTAAATCTCCGAATTTGTCGTTCTTCAGATTCCCTAAAGACCAAGAGAAAATCATAACTCAGTCATAACCAATAATCCACGCTGTAGGTAGCCTACGTATTGTGTTCTATAAAACATTTATTAGTTATCTGTTACCTATTTGTATGTCAGGAAGGAGAATTTAAATAAAAACAAAGTAAATACCTGTTACAGTATATTATTTTTTTTTTTGCAGAAATCATATTGTAAATGTGTAACCATTCCGATTTTGGATAATGTATCTACAGTTTTTAATGCAAGTAATGCCATACTTTTTGTATTCGTGTTTTTTTTTCTATATATTTTTCAAAAGTTGAACGTTATATTGCATTCAAGTAGGGATTATGGTGTTAATTTTTCAAGAATTCATGGAGTATTGTAATCCTTTTGCAAAATATTCACTTCTTGAATAAATCCAGACTGTGTCGATAGATTTCTGACGTGTTGGTGTAGATTCATGTGGCAGACGTATTAAGTTCTCATGAAATAAAAGAGCCTTTTTAAATTTAATATAAAAAGCAATCTTTTCTGTAATAATTTGCATGACTGTTAACTGTTATTGGTGTTGATTTTACATTACCAGTGATTATTTGAGCCGTTCAGAGCAGAAGTGGTGTAAGTCAAAATTAGGTAATGAGATTTAAAGTGAATATTCTGTAAAATACAGCGCAAAGTAGCAATTAATATATCTTTCGTGCTATTCACTGACTACTAATAGTTTAAATAAATTCAATATTAACTGCTACTTTGCGCTGTATTTTACAGAATGTTTACTTTAACCCTCATTACCCATTTTGACTTACACCACTTCTGCTCTGAAAATAAAATTAGGCCTACATTTTCTGAGTTAATTGAAGTCACAATTTTTTCAACAAAATTGTGTGTTCATTTATTTGTTCTCACCTACGTCATATTAACAGTAAGGGCGTGTAAATTACGTATTATATAGGTAGAATAAGTTAAAATTAAGCTTATGTGTGAAAACTGGAAATGTAATGTAAAATGTCAGTTCACAAAGTGCTGTCGTAGAGAACGGTTGTGTAGTAAGCAGCATATGCAAGTAGGTTAGCGTGTGAAGAAGGTATGGGCGACGACCTAAATTCTTACAGGGCGCGAATCGGGTGCTTCAATGCAAGGCAGTGTTGCAGATGTTCAAAAGGTGATAATGTAATAGTGTCGGATAGAATCAACACATTTGTGGCAGCGGCTGTTTTATCAATTCTACTGATTATTGGAAATGTGGAGTTAAACCCTGGTCCTGGAGATACAGAAGGAAGAGTCTATAGCGATGAAGTGTTTCAAAGAGAATGGATAGACTATATGAAAGAAACGAGAGAAGACAGACTGAAGGCAAGTGTTCTACTAAACAAAGTAGCAAGTGATATAGATACATTAGTAAACAGGTACACTGAAGTGGAAAAGAAGTTAAAGGAGGTTATCCAAGAGCAGGCGGTGTTAAAATCGATAGTTAAAAAATGGGAAAATGATAGCAGAATTAATAACATTGTAATTTATGGTGTTGAAGAGTGCAATCATGAAAAAGGGATTGATACTGGTTACGTGGTGTTAGAATTATTAACTAAGTATTTCAGTCTAAACTTGGACATAAGTGCGATTAATAACGCGTATAGAGTAGGTAAGGGAAATAAAAGACCAATTATTGTGAAATTGAACAGTTACTTTATCAAAGAGCACATCATTGCCAATACGCGTCAACTCAAAGGCACAAATATATTCATAGAAAATGACTTTGCAAAAGAAATTAGAGAGAAACGAAAGAAGTTAATTCCAATATTAAAAGAAGCTCGAGGTAAAGGATTTAGGGCAACTTTAGTAAAAGATAAAATGAAGATAAACGGAAACATAGTTAACGTAGAGTCCTTAAATAATCAAAACATTGAGGATTTATTCAGTTGCGGTAACAAGAACAGAAATAAGGAAATAGAGACTTGTGGAAATAGAGCATCATCGACACCACACGTAAACAGAAGAAGTGCATCACGAAACAGGAAGTCTAGAAGCGCAGAGAGGACTGATAAGAATAGTAACTCATCAAGTGGGCAGAAGAAATCAGAAATAACAAATAGAAGAATTGATGAGCTTACGGGAGTGAATGATATTAGAGCATACCTAAGTAAACTAGAGAACACTGTTTTCACAGATCCCTTTAGAAGAAAGAAGAGTGAAGAAGGACAACCTAGTATGGAAGAAGATGCAGGAACCAGTGAAGATGCTGTTTGGGGAGCTGAGGCACAGACTGAGAGAACAACCAGTGAGGGTAGGCTGAGGCGCGCAAGTGAAAACTCAACAAGGAGAAGCGATTGTGGATCAACCGGCAAAGTCAGCGATCAATTTATAAGAATGCTACATGCCGTTGGTAATCCGGAGTGCGCGAGAGGAAGTGCTACAGTATGGAGGAACTGTGCGTTACCGACCGATGGAGTAGAAGAAGGTGACGAACAGTTATTAAAAGGTAATTTGACAAATAGAAATTCTATCAGAAATAAAGTAGATTCAATCAAAACTATAGATACTGAACGAAACTACCTACTAAGAGATAGGCATCAGCAAAGACTAAATTTTCCTAAAATTAGAAATACTTATTATTAATTAAATTAGATAAGCAGACAGGTTTTGTAAATAAGATAGAATTACGTCAAAGTTTTAAAATAATAAAAATTGAAAATAGAGAATTAAGGTAGTTATTAATGTATTCCGATAGCTATATTACTCGTATTTAGTAAAGGTTCAGAAGATAATTTTGATTTTATAAATTGCTTTACTAATATGTTTTAATTTCAATAATACTGCATTTATAATAAATTTAGTAGGCATTATAATAGTAATGAATTGATAATGAGTACATGAGACACAATTATGAAACTAAATTGAGGTTGATTATGTAAGCAACTTGGCAAGTTTGTGTTTAAGCGGGTATGTGTAGTCTTCATTGAAGTTACGCAAACGTTTCTGCTGACAAGGAAATATTGTAAGAAATAAAGATTAACCTACATATAGAATGTATCGAGTCAGCTATTTCAGGTTCATGACTTACATTATGTCGACATCTGATCACATTTTTTTGGAATAATAAGTTATTATGTAAAGTAAGATCTAAATAATTACAATTAAATTGTGAAAAGGGCAGATAAATAAGGTTTAATGTCTTAATGGTTATCATTATTGGTTTAAACATGCACTAAAACCAGACGTAAGTGCAAGTTTGAACCAATAAATTATTGAGATTTGCGTTAAAATAATAAGTCTAGGAAATTGTATATTTAGTATGTAGAACTACATTTGTTTATAGATCTTTTGTTATATTATTAAGTTTTGTACTTGTGAACTATATCAATAAATCAATCAATCAATCAATCAATCAATCAATCAATGTCAAATGCGGTGAACTTGCCATAAACATTTAAACCATAATATCAGCACTATTTGTCACTCAAAATAATAAAGGAAATACCGGTTCTTAAGAAATGAAAAATAATGAACTTCATAAATCAATGTCATATTAAGGTTTAAATCTTCCCCTTTTTTATTTTCAAGTTTACCTCAGCGGCCGAGTTTACCCCAATTTGCGGTATGGAAAATGATTAATTTCTCACGATATAGGGAGAGGAGTTCACCACGCAATGTACCCTACAATTTTGAAGCTACTAATTTTGACTCTTCTCATAGGAAATATAGAGTTCTAATGATTCATAAATATATTCAGGAATGAATTTAATTAACCATCCACGTACGAACAATTATATTATTTCAAACCATGATACGTGAACAGTTCCATGATTCAGTTGTAAGGAGCAGAAAGAATTACGCTTATTCTCAGCTTCTGAAACTTGTAGATTAACTGCGTGTGAAATTCTTCTAGGATTCTAAAGTAAAATTAATAAGAATCATATACACTTACTGTATAGCATAAAAATATAAAACAAATTACGCAAAACCCGTTTTCTGATGTGTTATCATATGTCGTGTGCACACTTTTAACTTGCCTGCCGCTAGAGGGCTACTGTCGCGCCAGCTGTCAAATGTTGGCATATTTTATACGTATGAGTTGCGTGACTAAGTATTAGACTGTGGTATTACTTTACTGTGTCTATTAAACAACAATCAGTTACCACAATATTCAAGGCTTGCAATTATACCGTCAGATGTCACGGCGTATGCCTAAGCGATTCAATTTTAGTGTTTAGTGGTTGCCACTTCTTTTCAACGAAAATGACCGAACCTTACCGATTGAGTACTACAGAACCGAATGATCAAGAAAAGTTTCGCGCTTAGTACAATATATAAATATAAAAATAAATGAAAAATGCAAATGAAAAACTGTTTTGTGAGTCTAACTTTTTTGCAAAAGAGAATAGAAAGTCATTATTTACTTTGTCCGATACTTACGCTGGAGCAGTCGTTGCTACATACTCTGTCGTTTATTTGTATGTGTTGAGTTTTGGGCGCAAGGTCATTGGCAGTAACATTTACGTCCAATCGAAATGTAATAGTACATCATGCAACGAGCCTATAATGATAGTAATTAGGAAGCGAGTAAGGATGTTTATGAAACGAGCGCAGAGCGAAAGTATTGATTTTTTCCGAGGAACAATAATGTCATTGACCTTGATGTAATCCCGTTAAACTTGATATAACCTTGATTATTGATTTCGACATTGAAAAACGAGATGACAAATTGAATTTATTTGAATATTATTTACAATTAATGCTAATTATTATAGCAACAGAACATAACCTTCTGCGACAGTATTGGATTTCCAGCCTCCGTGACTTTTCGCTAATTCTCTTTCGATTGCATATCCGAGAATAATCGATACTTGCGGTTTTATAACGGTACAAAGCTGACTTGTCATTGGCTGAACACCTGTAAGCTGAGTTGTCATTGGCTGAACACCTGTACTTTAATGAGTAGGTGTACTTTAATGACATGCATTAAAGAACTGCTACCAGGTGTATAATTACTACATTTCGGCATGGTCGAGCATAAACAAATTTAAACTACTATCAATCTTAAAAAAACATTATATTTTACAAATTAAAAATATAATTCTAAGAGCTAATTCAATTTCGCACTATATCTTGTTCAGTAGATTGATATGTACTGTCTATATAATTTTGGAAGTTTATGTCGTTTATACCAGCGAATAGGGATTATGAAGAATGGACACTGAGTGAATTTTCCTATTTTGTTTCTCTGTGCGCCAGCGTTTAGTTCCACTTTCAAGCGCTAGAAGTTAGTGTAATCGAGCATACGCTAAGATAATAATTGAGTATAGAGTTGAGACACAGGATTCAAACATCGCCCACCTTATTGCATAATCCAGTAACGCTTTGCTTCAAATAAATTCAAGTTAACAGCTTTTCCTTATTTCTCAATGACAAACTAGTAGTAATAATAATTTTTTATATTTCAGATATAATAAATTATATTATAAAGTAATATAATATATTATACAATTATGTATCAAAATTGTTTAATATTTTTATAAAATATAATATAGGTATATGGTTTTACTTCTCATAAGAGTTTTGTTTTTCCATTTTCAGCGCTATCAAATCATTACATATTTTAATTGTTGTTGGGGTCAACGTCTCAACTCTCATTATAAAGGAACTGTAGAGTCAAGATATTACAGTTAATGACGGATTTATTATTTTATGGATCCAATTTATTTTATTTGAGTACATAACGTACCTAGATGTATTAATTATGTGTTATATTTCCGCTGTGTCGACTGCTAGCCGGTGTGATGTCAGCGCCAACTCTAGGGTGAGACGGTTCCTCGTATAGGATGAGGAGATTTTCATTAGATTAGTATTTCGTGTTAATATTCTTATATGGATAGGATGCGCGGACGTGTAAGTTAGTTTCAAAATCTGAGACGGAAGTAACAGGTGGACAGGAAGGCCGAAAGGAAGCTAGGCGGACAGGAAACATGTGTCCAGGCGTGGAGTTGACTGATGAGGGAATGTATGGACTTTGCCTGCGGGTGGTCAGTAAGATGACGCCAAGCCAGGTTCCAAAAGAGATGATCTGGTATATGTCAGAGAATTGTCAGAACCCCGGAAGTAAGGGGATGTTCTAGTTAACGAACAATTTTTGAAGAACGCGTCTTAAGTGACGTAAGTGTAATCATGGCCAATCAGGATTCTTAATAGAGACACGTGATATATAGATAGGAGGGCGAAATTCTATGTTTGGTGGTTGAAAGTAGGGGATAGATTTGGCAGATAGACAGAAGGCATATAGAACGCGTACGGAGAAGTTGCACTCCACATATTCTCGGCAAACCTAACTCGGAAGTACAACAATTTACGGACTTAGAATTTTTTAGTGGGTGTAGTAAGAAGTCGTGTGTTGCATTATTATTATAAGTCTGAATTCTTTCCTCTCATCACGTTATCAACTGTCCGTTATATTACTGGTGTTTTATAGTACAAAAGATATAATTACGTGAACTCAGAAATTAGTATACCAACTTGCGGGAAGTGAGAGCGAGATATTATACACTTGGACGCGCATTTCTGCTAACCTGAAACGAACACTTAATAATAATAATAAACGTTTTCATAGTTCTTACCAACAACTTCTGGTGTGCGCCTACATCATTTCAACCTACGAGCACGTCTCCCAAACCCCATGTCCCGACCGTTTTTGCAGCTGACCTGGGAATCTCATACCTCTACCGGAGTAATCTCGAGGAGGCTGGCGCCCAAATTAATCAGTGTACATAGTTAATTATTGACATCGACGTGCATCCTCGAGATACTTTCCATATACGACTGAGCTGGCAGCCGAGGGCAAGGAAAGGCGTCGTGGGCAACGACGACGACGACGACAGACGAACGCTGCATATTTCGGCGCCACAACGAAGGCCGACCGTCGCAGATATGGCGCCCCAACGAGGTCCAACCGCTACATATATCGGCGCCTCAACGAAGGCCGACCGCTTCATATTTTGGCGTCCCAACGTCGGGCTCGAGATGGCAACAATGACCACGGCGGGGATCGACGCGAGAGCCGACAGCCAACGCAGTGTTAGTAGAGCAGCTTGCAGTGTCATGCAGTGTCAACGACCGACGGCCACAACACCGTGCAGACCCGAAACAGCTGAGAACAATGATGGACGGTGGGGGAGACGATCAACCAGGCGTAACCTAGAAGACGTCGATACGTAAGCATAAAGGGTTTCATTTCAATTGTTGTGTCCATATATATGTACATGTGTGTAATTCATTTTGGTAGGGTTTATTTTGTTTTTGAGTTTAAGGGGAATTTTTGAGGATATATTATATATTACATGTTGCTAAGGAGCCAGACTAGAAGTAAAAAAAAAATGGAGACTACAGCAGGGACGAGTACTAGCCGAGATAAAGAAAGTTCGCGAGGTTCCGACAATGTCATGTCGAATAGTGTGTTAGAGCGGATATTGGAACAGATGAATCAGATGAGGAACGAAATGATAGAAACTAGTAGCAGGCTAGAGAGCCAGTTCGGTAATTTGAAGAGTGAGATGGCTGAGTATAGTAGCAGGCTAGAGAGCCGGTTCGGTAACTTGAAGAGTAAGATGGCTGAGAATAGTAGTAGGCTAGAGAGCCAGTTAATGGAAAGTTCTGACGTATATCAAGAGCAAATTGGTCAATTAAGAAATATAATGAACGAGAGATCTAATAGATTGGGAAATATGATAGAAGAGAGCTATAATAGATTGGGAAATGTACTAGCCGAGAACAGTAATGAAGTGGAAAGTAAATTGATTGAGGATATTAGTGAATTGAATAATAAGGTAGCCGAGAATAGTAATGAGGTGGAAAGTAAATTAATTGTGGATACTAGTGAATTGAATAATAAGGTAGCCGAGAATAGTAATGAGGTGGAAAGTAAATTAATTGTGGATACTAGTGAATTGAATAATAAGGTAGCCGAGAATAGTAATGAAGTGGAAAGTAAATTAATTGTGGATACTAGTGAATTGAATAATAAGGTAGCCGAGAATAGTAATGAAGTGGAAAGTAAATTAATTGTGGATACTAGTGAATTGAATAATAAGGTAGCCGAGAATAGTAATGAAGTGGAAAGTAAATTAATTGTGGATACTAGTGAATTGAATAATAAGGTAGCCGAGAATAGTAATGAAGTGGAAAGTAAATTAACTGTGGATACTAGTGAATTGAATAATAAGGTAGCCGAGAATAGTAATGAGGTGGAAAGTAAATTAATTGTGGATACTAGTGAATTGAATAATAAGGTAGCCGAGAATAGTAATGAGGTGGAAGGTAAATTAATTGTGGATACTAGTGAATTGAATAATAAGGTAGCCGAGAATAGTAATGAGGTGGAAAGTAAATTAATTGTGGATACTAGTGAATTGAATAATAAGGTAGCCGAGAATAGTAATGAGGTGGAAAGTAAATTGGTTGAGGATATTAGTGAATTGAATAATAAGGTAGCCGAGAATAGTAATGAGGTGGAAAGTAAATTGGTTGAGGATATTAGTGAATTGAATAATAAGGTAGCCGAGAATAGTAATGAGGTGGAAAGTAAATTGGTTGAGGATATTAGTGAATTGAATAATAAGGTAGCCGAGAATAGTAATGAAGTGGAAAGAAAATTAATTGTGGATACTAGTGAATTGGATAATAAGATAGCTGAGAATAGTAATGAAGTGGAAAGTAAATTAATTGTGGATACTAGTGAATTGGATAATAGGATAGCCGAGAATAGTAATGAAGTGAGAAGTAAATTAGCTGTGGATATTGATGAATTGGGAGATAATCTAGATGAAAATTGTAATGTATTGGATAATAAATTAGAAGAGAATATTGATGAATTGAATAATATGGTAGCCGAGAATAGTAATGAAGTGGAAATTGAATTAGCTGTGAATATTAATGAGTTGAAAGAGAAACTAGTTGAAAATAGTACTGAACAGAAAGATAAGTTAGCTAAGAATATCAATGAATTGAGTAATAAACTAGCTGAGAATTGTAATGAAGTGGAAATTAAACTAACTGTGAATATTAATGAGTTGAAAGAGAAACTAGATGAAAATAGTACTGAACTGAAAGATAAGTTAGCTGAGAATATTAATGGGAATATTGGGGAATTGAATATTAAGGTAGCCGGAAATAATAATGAGGTGCAAAGTAAAATAAATATGGATATTAATGGATTGGACGATAATCTCGATGAGAATAATAATGAATTGCAGTATAGACTAGCCGAGGACAGTATCAGGTTAGAGAGCCAGGTGTTAGAAAGTTATAGAGCATTCAAGGAGCAAGTAAATAGAGTAATCGAAAAGTTTGATGAGTTTGGGAGCGATACTGGACTTGTGAAAGAGAATGCTAAAACCATCACAAACATGGGGCGGAGGGCAGAAGAAGCCTTCCCACCCCACAGAGGGTACAAAAGCAATGACCATAATGACGGTTGGAGTAGGGATCGGCCACACAGTGCTGGCGGTCATGGTTTACAACCCTACAATAATGACAGGCGGTACTGCAACGATCAAAGGAGTGAATATAGGAAGGGCTATTGGAGGCCTCATTTTTCTGCAGGAGGAGAAAAAGTTAAGTGGAAGCATGCTGGTAGATTTAATGTGAGGAGTAGCGTGTCTCCACGTGTAAACTGTCAATTTAAGAATGGCACAATGACATATGAGGAAGGCCGCAGACGATCCCATTCGGAGAATGACGATCCGATTCATGATAGACATCCAGGCGACGTACCAGGTTAATAGACGAGAATTTGTGTAAAGTTGAAAATAATATGATTTTAATTATATATATAAAAAAAAATAAGAATGTGTTTGTTTTGTGCATGTAGTATTTGAGCGGTATAAGCAACTAGAACCAAGAACTAATTTCAGTACTGCAAATGTTACTTTGTGAAAATTTTGTTGCTTTTGTTTTCTTTTTTTTTTTTTGCCACCTTCAGAATTAGTTGTTTTTGTGTGTTTTCTTATAAGATCACGCGATAAGTAGTATTCCCTGTGGCAATAATTTAAAGATGATATTAATAAGAATTAATAATGATTAATAATAATGATAGAATATTTTTTTTAATTAACTTCATTTATGTTCATTCATTTGTAGAAGTTGAATGATTCGATTTGAATATGTATCCATTTTTTAGAATCAATATTAAGTGCCAGACCCTCATTTTTAGTTCGAGACATAAAGTTGTCCTCTATATTGAGGGGACGTTATTCGAGATGTGTATTCAAGGTTGCAGCTTGTGTATGAGATATGATAAATAGAGGCAGTTAGTATTTCAAAAGTATTATGTACTGCTTAGTATAATTTTGATTCTGGTTAATAATTATTTCGGTTTTATGGACGTAAATGTGTTTTCAAGGGTTGCAGATAATGTATGAAGTATGATATAAAGGGTTAATTGGTATTTTAAAATGTATTATGTATTATTTAGCATATTTTTTTTATTGTGGTTCATAATTCTTATTTCTATGTTATGAGTTTAAGTATGTATCAAGGAACCGATCATGAATGTGAATGAGAGAGCGCCATTGTATTCGGATGTGCCCTGAATGTTACGATTGGATGCTGTATATATGTCAGGTAGAAGTCAGTTAAACTGGCGTGTGAGATGTAAGCAGGCGTGAGGTGTGTATATAGATTCATACATGTGAATAGTTGTAAATATGTACTAATTGTAAGTGTAAATTTGTACATTGTTTATAAGCATAGCAAAAGGTGTATCCAAGTGTGACTAATTAGGGGACACCGGAGACTAGTAGCGAAGGTATTTTATGGGACGTCTCATAACAACAAATATTCCCTTGGGAATATTCTTTGTTATGAGAGGGCATTTGAGACGGTTCCTCGTATAGGATGAGGAGATTTTCATTAGATTAGTATTTCGTGTTAATATTCTTATATGGATAGGATGCGCGGACGTGTAAGTTAGTTTCAAAATCTGAGACGGAAGTAACAGGTGGACAGGAAGGCCGAAAGGAAGCTAGGCGGACAGGAAACATGTGTCCAGGCGTGGAGTTGACTGATGAGGGAATGTATGGACTTTGCCTGCGGGTGGTCAGTAAGATGACGCCAAGCCAGGTTCCAAAAGAGATGATCTGGTATATGTCAGAGAATTGTCAGAACCCCGGAAGTAAGGGGATGTTCTAGTTAACGAACAATTTTTGAAGAACGCGTCTTAAGTGACGTAAGTGTAATCATGGCCAATCAGGATTCTTAATAGAGACACGTGATATATAGATAGGAGGGCGAAATTCTATGTTTGGTTGTTGAAAGTAGGGGATAGATTTGGCAGATAGACAGAAGGCATATATAACGCGTACGGAGAAGTTGCACTCCACATATTCTCGGCAAACCTAACTCGGAAATACAACAATTTACGGACTTAGAATTTTGTAATGGGTGTAGTAAGAAGTCGTGTGTTGCATTATTATTATAAGTCTGAATTCTTTCCTCTCATCACGTTATCAACTGTCCGTTATATTACTGGTGTTTTATAGTACAAAAGATATAATTACGTGAACTCAGAAATTAGTATACCAACTTGCGGGAAGTGAGAGCGAGATATTATACACTTGGACGCGCATTTCTGCTAACCTGAAACGAACACTTAATAATAATAATAAACGTTTTCATAGTTCTTACCAACAACTTCTGGTGTGCGCCTACATCATTTCAACCTACGAGCACGTCTCCCAAACCCCATGTCCCGACCGTTTTTGCAGCTGACCTGGGAATCTCATACCTCTACCGGAGTAATCTCGAGGAGGCTGGCGCCCAAATTAATCAGTGTACATAGTTAATTATTGACATCGACGTGCATCCTCGAGATACTTTCCATATACGACTGAGCTGGCAGCCGAGGGCAAGGAAAGGCGTCGTGGGCAACGACGACGACGACGACAGACGAACGCTGCATATTTCGGCGCCACAACGAAGGCCGACCGTCGCAGATATGGCGCCCCAACGAGGTCCAACCGCTACATATATCGGCGCCTCAACGAAGGCCGACCGCTTCAAGGGAGAAAGCAGAATCTCACGCTCTAGCTGATTTGAAGGTCATTGAAATCAGTCCGGCTACATCAAAGGTACCGACGCGAAGTGTCCATTCTTTATAATCCCTATTCGCTGTTCATACCCTGTAGAGTAACAAATATAAATCGACTATGTATACATCCGTAATAACACTGAGTTTTAGATCAGAATAAACGCTGTCTGACATTTTAATATATTCGTCAGATTCGCATTATAAATCGAGAGCACTAAGAGATTGTTTATATGATTAGTAAGTGACGTCATACAATAATACAGTATAAAGTTGAGAAAATAGGGCTGCTTTATTTATAAAAGTCCAGATTTTCTTTACTGCTCCTGCATAGTCCAATTGGTTTTTTTCATGCTTTTGTTGTTACAGGATTAAAAATGACAGCACATGCTACAGAACACACATAGACACTTAGGTCAAGTTATATAAAAATCACTAAATATCAGTAATTTTTACTGAACATTAGTAAAAACTCGAGGTTAGCTTTTACATTGCATAAAATTAATGTATACTATGTTTAGTAATAACTGATATTTGCAGTAAAATACTTGGCCACATCACAAAACTTGATTGGCATTCATGTCTACAGGCAGGTGATTTTCAACTGTTTCGCCAATGATAGAGAAAGCATAACAATCACCGCCTCTTGAATACTCGTCTCAATATGTGTGAGGAGGGTCGTGAACATTGGATTCAAAACATGACTTCGTATTGTTTGTGGCTGTAACTGAGGACGTAACCTTTGTTCAAGTTCTTCTGCTCCAAAATTTGGTAATAATCCAAATCTACTAATAATATGAAATTATTTGTAATTGAGTTCAATATAAGGATTTCCTTGTCCATGGGAAACACAAAGTGTTCGGCGAAATAATTCATCATCATCATCATCATCACCATCACCATCACCATCACCATCATCATCATCATCACATAGGATATATCAGAATAATAAGAAATTTGAAAATAAAAACGACTGTATTAGTTTTTAAGTTAGCTTAATATAGAACAAAATATTAAAATTATGTGTAACATTTCACCACAATCGGAACTTAAAAATTAACAAAATATTAAAATTGTGTATAACATTTCACCACAATCGGAACTTGAAAATTAACAATAAAAATAAACTTCACTCAACATTTTACTTATAAAGGAAAGATTCTTTTTCTCCTCTTTCAGCTAATATGATTAACTTGAGTCATTACAAATGATATTTTCAAAAAAGTAGTCAGTTGTTCTCTGTATTCCTTCACTGTATTTACAAGCCGAGATGTAAAATTCCATCTAGTTGGTGCTACTTTTGGGAGTTTCTTTTTCATAAATTCCTTGAGTTTTTCTGATCTTTTAGGAGATGATGAGAAAAATGCAGCTAAACCCGACAGTGTTTTGAAAAAATGCGGCATTCTGGAATGGATAAAGTAGTTTGTTGCAAAACTAAATTGAGAACATGGCTGTAACAATGGACAAATAGTGCTTGAGGATACTTTTCTTGAACTTTTGTTTTTAAGCCATTAATATTTCCCGCCATAACTGAAGCACCATCGTATGTCTGTGCAATTAACTTATTGCCGACATTGTATTCTGTTATAACACCTTCCACATGCTGAAACAAAGCAGCAGCAGTTTTGCCCGAACTGACATCTGTGAATCCTATAAACCGTTCTTGAACATTGGCAGTACTGTCGACCTATCTTAAAAAAGTGGACAATTGACTCTGATTAGAGCAGTCACTTGTTTCATCAACAACAATGGCCACAAAAGATGCTTCTTCTATTTCAGATTTTATGTTCTTTATCATAGCCCCACTTATAGCAAATATTAAGCCATTCTGAATTGCGGGAGAAGTACCACGGAATACTGTTGAACTCTCAAGATGATTGGCCAATAAATGGTCAAATTCACTTAAGAAACTTAAATATTCAATATAATTTCTTCTATTGTCTGATTCCACACTCTCATTATGACCCCGAAAAGCCAATTCTTGTTTTCCTAGAAAGCAGACTGCGTTAATAAGACGCAGTAAAATCTCCCGATTTTTTTTTCACAAGAGCATTGTGTTGGTTGATGTGTAGAGCTTTTTGCTTAGCTAGCTGTAAATCAATTCTTGTCTTCCCAAAGTCTGCAAAGTTCATGCTACTATAAATATGAGCTTTTGATTTGTCATGTTTTAGGACTGCCGTTCGAAGGGAGTTCATATTAGAAAACCCCTCTTTTGACCACACATTACTTTCGCGGCTAAATAACAAACATAGCCAGCAAAATAGTTTAGACAGTTTAGTCTACCACACAACCAATTCCACTTACCATATGATGCTGAAGTGAAATGGCGTGTGTACTCACGCTGTTTTTCTTTTACGTCCATGGAGTTGGTCTTTCCATTTTCACAATTTCAACTTTCTCGTTGTATGTACGACGGTTAAAAGGCACTTTTAATAAACCTTCTATTACACAATCCTTTTCAACACAAACCTCTCCAGAAACTTGTTCTGCCATATTTTTCACAATATCACTTAATTGGGAAATTAAAAACTTAATAATTCACAATTAATATAACTCTTAGACACTCGAACAAATCACAAATTTAAAATACTGCACTGCAAGAACACAATCACATTAATGAGCTAGCGTACTAAGCGTACTGTTGCTTCACGCCTTCCAAGAAACCGATCACGAGAGCAGCAACTCACCCGGCCTACACTGCACGATAGAAACTGAAGGGAGTGGGGGACGGGCAGTTGTGCGACGTGAGCGGAACGGTCACAGGCTACCCTTCGTAGCAGCGGTTTCTCCAGTGATGCCGCCTTGTCAACTTGTTTCTTTTCGAGAGCAGAGAGCGCATATAAATCTAACAATTACTTTAATTTTAATTACTGTGGTAAAACTAATACGGTAATACAAAATTATTACATTATGTTATATTATAAACTTTTTCTTTTGTAATTTCCTTGGGCTACCGCCGGTAGCCCCGGTAGTCCGCAAAATACGTCCCTGAATAAATTAAAATTCCTGGGTCAAATATAATACATATTCCGAATATAATAGTTTGCTTTAACTTTAAAATGGCGGCAATAGCATTTGAGATCTGCATTGACTGCGGTTTCTTACTTGAATAGTTTCGCTTAGATTAAAATTTTGTATCATTACATTGCGAGCCTCCTGACCGTGTGGTCAGCATGACGCAGGGTGGCCGCGGAATCAAGTCAAAAAGTACCGGAACTTCGGGTGGCAACGCCAATCTCTATAGGCAACTTCTCTGTCTTGTCCGTGGGGTATGTGATCTACTCTCCAGGAGTATAGACTCAGTGCGACTGCTCATGAAATGGGCAGGACTAACGTAGGCGGAAACCAATCGAAGTACAGTGCAGCTCGAAAACCTGTAGGTGTATGTGGTAAAATGTGCTTGAAAGAACAGAGAGGTAACATTAAATTTTGTGTTAAACTCGGTAAAACATTTACTGAGACTTTGGCAGTCATGCGCCAATCGTATGGAGACGAAGCAATGTCTCGGACCCGAGTGGATGAGTGGCACAAGCGCTTCACAAGTGGCCGTCTTTCAACGGATGATGATCCACGTTCAGGAAGACCAAGATCGGCAAGAACGGAAGAAATGATAGCTGGAGTTGCACAAGAAATCAGACGAGATCGCAGACAGTCAATAAATAATGTGGCTATTTTGTTAGGCATTTCGTATGGTTCTATGCAGTCCATTCTTTATATAATTTGAAAATTCAACATGTATGTGAGTACGTTGTTCAAAGAAGCCTAACAGATGAGCAGAGAGAAGAGCGGCAACTGGTTAGTAGAGACCTGATTGTCAGGGTGATCACAGGTGACGAGACTTGGTGTTTCCTTTACGACTCGCAGCCAGAACGGCAGTCTTCAACGTGGGAATCTCCGGCTCACCAAGGTAAAAGAGATTCTGTGCCGACCGATCAAAGGGGAAACTAATGCTTGAAGTGTTCTTCGATATCCAGGGTCTCGTACATTTCGAGTTTATTCCCGAGGGTCGAACTCAGCAAGAAGGCGCATGTTGCAATTCTTCGGTGTCTTCGTTATACAGTTCGACGAAGAGACCCAACTTGTAGCAAGGACAGAATTGAGTTCTCCATCATGACAATGCCTCCTGCACATTGGTCGCTCTTGGTGAACGAATTCCTCGCACAACACAAAATACCTGTCCTTCCACAGTCACCTTATTTTCCAGATCTCGCTCCAGTAGATTTCTACTTATTTCGAAAGGTCAAATCCCTACTCAAAGGACGGCGGTTTGCGTCAGCCGAAAAGGTAGAAGTTCATGCGACAAGCGCTTTGCGGGAAGTGACCAAAAATGACTTGCAGGAATGTTTCAAGAAGTGGTATGGACGCTGGCAGAAATGTGTCACTGCCCAGGAGGAGTACTTTGAAGGTGTTGTTGTGTAAATAAATGGTTATATATGCCATCTGCAACAAAGGAACCTGCACATGTTCGCACTGAGTCTGTACGCCTTGAGAATAGGTCACATTCCACACGAACAAGGCAGAGAAGATGCCTATAGAGCATGGCGTTGCCACCCGAAGTTCCGGTACTTTCTGACTCTACTAGTATATCAGTGCTATCCACTGAGCCATAGTGACGGATATAAAACTAATCGGTAAAAGTATCTTTATTATAAGCAATGGATAGCGAGACGTTAAGGTTGTCTCCTTTTCTAGACAATTGGAATTAGTAGCAGTAAGGACATCAGTCCTAGGTTCTTGCCGTATTTACCTTCAAGGAAATACCCTTCGGATTAGATCAATATCTGTATATATTACATTTTATGTTACAAATAATATCAAAATAAAATAAATAACAAATGGAGAAAACCCATGACTGGAGTCGAACCAGAAGCCTTCCAGCTTGCAATGCAACTCAATCGCAATGTTACCGCGCTACTCACATAAAATTAGTTGCAACAAATACATGTATAAGTGATAGATTGTGCTTACCCCATTCTGAATCCGTAATGTACTATCGCTTTAGTTTCAAACATATGAAAATTCAGTCAACACCTGTGGAGAAACCATTAGCGCGTCTGGCTGCGAAACCAGGTGGCACGGGTTCGATTCTCGGTAGGGACAAGTTACCTGTTTAAGGTTTTTCCGGGGTTTTCCCTCAACCCAATATGAGCAAATGCTGGGTAACTTTCGGTGCTGGACCCCGGGCTCATTTCACCGGATCACCTTTACCTCATTCAGACACTAAATAACCTAAGATGTTGATAAAATGTCGTAAAATAACCTACTAAAAAATAGAATTCAACAAGTGACTTGCAGCCAACAAAGCAATCGGAAAGCGAACAAAGCCTGAGCCGATGCTTTCGTTATCTTGCAAGACTAGGTGATAACTCTGCCGTTAGGATCGCGGATCGAAGAAAATAGGCCTACTGTATCTGTAGCAAACAGCATGACTAATTCTTATATTTGAAGTATTTTTATTTATTTAGAAATTTTCTCAATGCTGAAGTATTTCTCGATCAAAAAACATATGATACACAAAAAATGTTGTGACATCCGCTACTGGGCCGCTGGAGAGAATAATGCAATCGTTACGCTATCTGATAGTGATCTGTGACTATGCTTCTGCAATGTTGGAAATAGTATTGTGCGCTATGTGACTATACGACCGTAATGTTCGAAATGACCGTTTGCGTTATGTGGATTTTTAAAGGTAAAATCTTAAACTTGTGTACAATATAACCCCCGATTCATCCATATATTTGATGGTCTACTCTTTTCTCTTCTACGTCCCGTTCTAGGACTATCCATCGGACATTCTTCTTACAGATCCTTTAGACTATAAAGTTCTAGGATCAACACCAACTACCAAGCATGGTCAGTCAAGACCCCGAGGAGAAATTGCTTCATAAAGAACAATGAAAACAATATGTAACAAAATACTTAAAAAAAATTATAAATGTAGTGCATTTTGAAAATACAGCATATTTAATCAATGAGTTCGGAAATAATAAACCAAACTGAAATTTTTCTCTCTAGTAGGAGGCTAAGTGGACAACGGAGCTGTTTTGAAGATGAAAATGTTTCTTAACTTCGTAGGTGAAGGAAGTGATGTGGTTGCTACGCTCAAAACTATATTTTATCCGCAGTACTCAATTTTATAGGAGACTAAGTGGACAACGGAGCTGTTCTGAAGATGAAAGTGTTTCTTCACTTCGTAGTTATAAGGAAGTGATGTGTTTATCACAACGATCCGACTATCTCTTACCCACAGTACGCAATTTTGGAGGAAGTTGAGTGAATCCCAGAGTCGTTCTAAAGTCGAAAATGTATTTTCACTTCGTAGTTAC
The DNA here is from genome assembly GCF_040183065.1 of Periplaneta americana. Taxonomy (NCBI): domain Eukaryota; kingdom Metazoa; phylum Arthropoda; class Insecta; order Blattodea; family Blattidae; genus Periplaneta; species Periplaneta americana. Next base: position 75,197,985 of record NC_091119.1, read on the forward strand.
AAGAAAGTGATGTGGTTATCACACACTTCGACTATCTCTTACCCGCAGTTCAATTTTATAGGAGTGTGAGTGGACCCAAGAGCCGTTCTGAAGATGAAAACGTTTCTTCGTTTCGTATTTAAAGGAAGTGATGTGGTTACTGCTACGCTCCGACTATTTTCTATCAGAAGTACTCAATTTTAAGGATGCTAAGTGAATCCCGAAGCTGTTCTGAAGATTAAAATGTTTCTTCACTTCAAAGTTATAAGAAAGTGATACGATTCATTATAACTACGAAGTGAAGAAACATTTTCATCTTCAGAACGGCTCCGAGTTCAGCTTCATTCCCATACATTTTCTGGAATACCGCATTCCCGAATATCCATTTTCTGAAATAATACATTTCTCAAAATCAATTTTACCTATCCGCATTACTTTCCGACATTTTCCCAACTTCTTTAGGCTAATTTTTGTTTTTCTGCATTGTCAATTCCAGTTTGGCGCTGAAAAATAGTACAGTAAAATAGGCTATGATAATTTATTTTAATGAAATACATTACAAGCTACGAAAGAAGTGCACTTGAATATATCCTCATGTTATACAGTGAAGTTTCGTCGTAAGTTTCTTAATTACAATTCAGCCACATTACTGCTCTTCAAATACACGTAATCATGCAACAGACTTCTTCCTTCCACGTCTAGAATTCATAATGGTAGCTTCATCGATAACTTTGTCATTTACAGCATAATTATCTGACGTATTGTTCATAACCTATTCATTTTAAAATGTTTTGAATATTTCCTGGTAGCAAGTACTGTATTATTGTCAACATCTCTGGAGTATTTTAGGGAATTATAACGGGAAATTGAGTAGCAATTGAAATTCTGGAAAGTGGTTTCGAGAAATTGATTTCGGGAAACTGACATTCAGCAGAAAGTACCCTCAGCAAAGCGGCTATTCGGGAAGGGAGATTCCGGAAAATGGCCTGCATTTCCCCGTACTCATATTTATAGAAGACTAAATGGAATCAGGTGCTGTTATGGAGATGGAAACATCACCCTCATCTGGGATTGAAGGCGGACTTATACAGCTGTTATTTCGTCGCTTTACAGAGAGGAATAACTCTGCTCATTTAAGAGGCTGTAGCAGCAGAATCTTTTAACAAGCTTCTGAAATGAACAGAATTTTTGTAGAGGAATTAAATTGAGATTTCGTTGTACAAAACATCTCCTCAAGAAGTAGGCTATTTAAAAAAGCGACGGTTAGGTCTATATCTCGAAGAAGATGGAGGAACACGGTATTCAATATTGCATGGAAACCAATCTAGGAGAAAACGCATTGGGGATACGGTGGGAAGGCAGAGAGGAGGGTGTGAGAGAAGCGATAAAACTGAAAAAAAAAAAAAAAAAGGTGGTATGAGTTGATCGGATATGGGCGCCAGGGGTGGTCGAGAGGGGTAGGGGGTGTATCTTGACGGCGCCGGACCACGCACACTGACGGGCGTCGACTAGCAGAAAAATCGAACGTATTGAACCAATGCGCGGGACGAGAAAAAACGAGCGGATAAAAAAAACGGGAGAGGATCGTTGGAGGGAGTGAATAAAAAACAATGGATCCGAACCGAACCGAACCGAACAACGCAATCGGTTTTTTTTTTTTCGCTCCTTCTCTCATCAAATCTGTGATCGCCAATATTGTAGCTGGATCGGCGCAGCTACACAGATTGTAAAACGACCAATAGAGGGTGCCAAGCGTCGCGAGCGGGTGGGGACAGCGTCGAAACGCTCGATCACTGATAGGCTGGCTACTCGGACAAGTAGGCTACAAAGCAATCGAGGTGGGGGCAATGGGTTAAAGACAAAGAACACACCTTTTATAGCAAACAAATTCGTTATCTTAAAAAAAAATCGTTAAGTATTTTCTAAATAAAATATTTTGTTGGTCGGTCATTGATAAGGTCAAAAATTGCATTTTTTTTATTTCACTATATCAATTGCGTTCTTTCAAAACAATTTTATGTATAACTTACATACAGTATATTTCGATCCAATAAATGATTTTCAGAAGCTTTCATTCCGCAAAGATTCACCCAAAAGTAATTTCAATATTAAACGATTCTTAAACATACGAAAATACATTCCGATAAATTTATCCGAAGGAAATTTACCCCAAGGAATATTTATTCAAGATATTTATTCAGGAATGGAAGATCACAACATACAGCGATTGTATCGCTATGGAACATAAAGTATCACTTATTTACTTAGAAATGACTTTTAAAGAAGCCGCCCTCACATAAGCCCGCCATCGGTCCCTATCCTGTGCAAGAATAATCCAGTCCCTAGTATCATATCCCACCTCCCTCAAATCCATTTTAATGTTATTTCCTATCTACGTCTCGGCCTCCCCAAAGGTCTTCATCCCTCCGGTCTTCCAACTAACTCTCTATATAGATTTCTGGATTCACTCATACGAACTACATGCCCTGCCCATCTAAGAACATATGGATTTAATCTTTCCTAATTATGTTAGGTAAAGAATACAATGCGTACAGTTCTACGTTGTGTTACTTCATTCTCCTATAACGTCATCCCTCTTAGCCCCAAATATTTTCCTGAGCACCTTATTCTCAAATATCCTCAACCTCTGTTCCTCTCTCAACACCTTATTCTCAAGTATCCTCAACCTCTGTTCCTCTCTCAACACCATATCCTCAAATATCCTCAACCTCTGTTCCTCTCTCAAAGTGACAGTCGAGATTTCACAAACATATAGAACAACTGGTAATTAAACTGTTTTATAAATTGTAACTTTCAGTTTTTTTGAAAGCATACTGGATGATAAAAGCTTCTCAACCGAATAATAGCAGGCATTTTCCTATGAAGTGTTACAGTGGTATTTGATTTTCATCTCATCGCAAAATTATATGCTGTAATCTCAATTTCAAATTTTTATAGGCTACTTTCTTTTCTGTAATTAGGTTATCATTTGAGCCTCAAGTATGAAAGTTTCACATTAAATGGTAAAACTAAAATAGATGTTACTTGTAAGGACAATGTTTCTACATCCCGGTTATATATCGTCCATTTCTCTGATAAATAACAACGATGTACTATTTTGAATGGATGAATAAGAGAATTCTTACGGATTATACATGACATTGTTTTGTCATGCATTTGAGGAAAATGCTAGTAAAAATCTAACCAGTCCAAAGGAGATTTGACTCCATGGCCGAGCGTAGGTTCAAAAGAAGAAATCAGCTCACCGAGAGAGATCAGATAAAGAGATTTATAGAGATGATGATTATACGAGAGAGGGAAAACAACTTGACCGCACATTTTTGCTAGGGGATAGGAAACTTTGTAAACCCATGAAATCGAGTTTGAACCAAGAATCACAAATCTAAGAACAAGAATTTGAAGCATTAGAACACCAACTGCTATCCTTTCTAGGAGATGTACGAACTACGGTCTAGTTCACATTCTGCTATATGCTACAATACAAGATTGGGAATTGCTTTTTACAAAATCGAGGAAAAGTTTGAAAAACGAGCAATTTCCGAGATTTTGTAATGAATTTCATAAAAGTGTATTGTACAGTATTTTTAAATAGGTTATTTTACTTCAAGGGTGTTTGAGAATAAGGTTCTTAGGAAAATATTGGGGCTAAGAGGGATGAAGTTACATAAAAATGGAGAAAGTTACACAACGCAGAATTACACGCATTGTATTCTTCAGCTGACGTAATTAGGAACATTAAATCCAGACGTTTGAGATGGGCAGGGCATGTAGCACGTTTAGGCGAATCCAGCAATGTATACAGAGTGTTAGTTGGGAGGCCTGAGGGAAAAAGACCTTTGGGGAGGTCGAGACGTAAATGGGAGGATAATATTAAAATGGATTTGAGGGAGATGAGATATGATGATATAGACTGGATTAATCTTGCACAGGATAGGGACCGATGGCGGGCTTATGTGAGGGAGCCAATGAACCTGTGGGGTCCTTACAAGCCATTTGTAAGTAAATAAGGTTATTTTACTATGCTTTATCAACATCTTAGATTATTTAGTATCTGAATGAGATTGTGATAATGCCGATGATATGAGTCCGGGGTCCAGCACCGAAAGTTACTCAGCATTTGCTCAAATTGGGTTGAGGGAAACCCCGGAAAAAACCTCAACCAGATCATTTGCCCCGACCGGAAATCGAATTGGGCACCTGGTTTCGCGGTCAGACGCACTAACCGTTACTCGACAGGTGTGGATCGTACAGTATTTATTGCACGATAGTATATTTTGAAAATAATATTTTAAAAAATCTTAATATAGGCAGTTCGTACAGAACATGTTATTTCTTTTTGGTGAGTGAAGTTTGAATAATAATTGCATAAACGAAGTTCAGTACTTTTCAAATGCAGTGATTTGTTTCGTATAATGTATATTAGTTAACACTGCTTTTTTGCTTATGGATTTTACATGCATTCTAGGATTGTAGCATACATAGAAGGCAGTGGTTTTCATAGCAGCTCTAGAGCAGTTATTTGTAACAGTTCAACATAAGCTTACTTATCTAGGTTGGCAACTCTGAATAGAGTAAAATCAATTTTCAATCGTGGCAGCCGTTTGCTGTAGATCTACGACGTGCAAAAAATGAAATTGTAGAAATTATAAATATTGGGAGAGATCGAGAACGGGATGGAATTGATAAAGTGGGAACAAGTAATTTCGACACAAATTGTTAATAAAGATATATGTAACAAACTATTAGAAGGGAAATTTACAATACACTGACAAGTCCTATACCGACAGATGAGAGCGAAATTTTGGATAGCCAAAAATAAGAGAATAGAAGACTAAATTCAGTAAAGGTTACAGTCTTAAAAATTGACAGGGTTTCAAGCAATTCCAGATAATTACGTAAGATGTCTGTAGTACAATTAAAGTAACAAAATACAATATGCACTTTCTAGACAATGACAAGACAATGAAAGATGCGGAAATGGTAGAGGGAACAATTAAAATGGCAGCGATTTAGCGTCCTTCTAAGATAATTTGGGGGCTGATATGACAGAGTGAATTAAATTTAATGTAATAATTTATGTGTTGTATGATTAATGATAATTTTTACTTTGTTCCTTTGTTGAATATGCAGTATCTTACTTCTAGTTGAAGTTCTGGCTGATACGGGTAAAAACCTCCATGGTAAAATGTAAGGAAAAAAGATGACAGATGCTACTGAAAGAATAAATAGAATTATTGCTACAGGTTATCCGTTATCTCGTGAAACCAAATGCTTGCGTGCGCTGTAACATTTAGTAATAACGTTATGATGGGGTAAGCGAGTTCGCTTGCTGTGAGTAGGAGCGAAGCTTTTCAGTTCACTTTCTTCTTCCCGTGAACCGCAGCCACGTTTCACGAGATACTGAATGGCCTACATCATGCAAGCCCTCTTGCTAATGCTGTATCTGCAATGTTCGAACATGAGAAGGGATATCAAGATACTACAAACTTCGCCCTACTCCATAGGCATCCCAACAGTACGTTGAAGCGAAGCATGTAAACTAAAATAACCGAGTTCATTGAAAACCGGTCAGAGGCCTTATGTTCCCTTTGCGTTTGTTCAATCTTTCCCCTTCCTTACATATGTTCGGTTCCTTTCTTCTTAGTTCCTCCTTTCCCTGAGCCTTTACGCTTTAGCTGCATAAGGATATCAGGCACATATCTTGCGAAGTTTACACATAATAATTAGTATAGGTAATTCTTCTTGTTATTAATATGGCTAAACATTCACATAAATATATACGTATAAATAAATCAAACAAAATATATTTAAAAAACGCATATGTTCAAAGTACCAACTAATATGTGTAAAGTTCAAACATGAGAGAGGAAACCAAAACAGTCCAAACTTCGTCTTATTCCATATAAAAAAAACTAATCGCAAGATATGTGCTCAAATCCTTAAGAGGTTTAAAACAGTGTCCTGCAATATTCGAACATGGCAACCAAGACATTACAAACTTCGTCTTATTTTATATGGAAAACTAATCGCAAGATTATTGTAAAAATTGTAGAAAATTACTAAATTGTAAAACTATAAAAATTTGTAAAAATTGTAATTGTAATATTGTAAAATGTTGACATGTTCCACATCTTAAAGCTTCATTGCTCATGTAAGATCTTTGGAATAAAATAAATGAATGAATGAATGAATGAATGAATGAATGAATGAATGAATGAATGAATGAATGAATATGCTAAAACATGAATGGGTGGGAGTTGAGGACAGCGAATATTTTTATAACAAAGTGGAACAAACACGACAGGCTTTCTTCTGCAGAGCGAACATCGACGAATGTCCAACTTCGTCATACTCGACTAAATTTAATCGAACATACTGCCTGTAATACCTCCATCATCCGTATAGTAACACAAAAATTGTTACCGAGTAACTGTGATTTATTTGAATATTATGTGAAGAATGTAATTATAGCAATTTTCTTTCGGTAATTGGTATAGTATCAACTGTCATGTCTTTTAAAAACATAATGTGATGTTCCTATATGTACGTATATTTCTGTCGAAGTTTAATCATATTTTTGTAATAAAAATTACCTGTCCTTACATCTAAATAAAACTTCACAAGATTTGTTCTAAAATCCTTACTCAAGTAAAAGCATGAAAGGTTGAGAGAGGAGTGTAGGAGAGCCAGCGAACTTAAGGGGCACAAATCATACAAGGGGCAAGTCCAAATGAGTTGTGACAGACCCGCTTCTTCAAAGCAGATTTCGGTTCTTGACAATCTTGAACCGAACATAAAGCATGAAATGTACGATACTAGTATCCATTATCAGACAGTACATCTCGCCTGACGATATGTGTCGGAGGAAGAACAATTGAAGACCGGACTTATAGCCTAAACATCTGTAAGTTAAGTGAAAAAGAAAATTACCGTAGAAAACAGAGCTTTCTTATGCAACTAGTAATGCAATATCATACGTTTTGCACATCTATAGGAGAAGCTAAGATCTAAATACAATTACAATGTGACTTATCATTTTTCTTAGTGCACTGAGCCAGGAACATGGACTTTTCTCTTTTGGAATAACTAATTTTCAACGATATTGGCACTTACAATCTTGTTATGTCCGATCTTCAGATGCTGCACACATTTGAAGTCTGATTAGAGTAATATGTTACTAATCAGCGATGTATGGAATAAGGAATTGGTCATCCTGCCACATTACCTCCTGGCTTAGTTGCCTCATGATTGATGGAATATTGTTTGCAACCAATCTTTCTATTGACTATACATACATACATAGTATCTGTACAAACAAATGCAATAAAATTACTGTGTTTCATTTGAATGATCCATTGCTAAGCAAGTGACGTCAGAATAGTGTGACTAACTCATAGCCGTTGCTAGATAACTGATGTCAAATTTTGAAATTTTCTTAACAATTTGACGCTCTAGCGTTGTTCGTCATAATCATGTGTTGCCGATGTTAGCTTTCTTTCCCTTTCATTCTTCAGTAACTGCATTTCACAGTCGTCTGTTAAGAAATAGAAGAACAGAGCGGAGCTGTATCATAGCAACGCTCCTGCTGTGTAGCTGACCCGCACGGCTTATGATTTAAAGACTGACCAGAAGGCTAAGGGCCCTTTGATAACATTTCCGTCCCCTCGCGTATGTGGTACCTAAGAGGTCACGTCCATTTTCGGCTTTCCCCCTTCAAAATTTCCTAGAGCTCCTTCAGTGGAGCAGCGTAACCCGGAGTGAGACAAGTGACCAACATGCTTGGAGCTCACATATTCAGTTTCTTTCAGCCCCGAACCCCTTGCAAGGACGCATTTTGCGTACATTTTAAATTTCTTCTCCCACTTCTCCTCTTTCAATTCAATTCAATAAGGGCCTTTACACACGAGAGACTTTTAGCCGCCAAGGTCGACTGCAAAAAGCAGTCGGTCTGCCGACGACATGAGCGGTTCTTCGACTGCAAAATCAGTCGACACGAGCGACTCTGCAGTCGTTACGGGCGTTGTGTGTCGTCGGATCCGGCGGCAGTCGAACTGCAAAAGGTGTGTCGTTTTTCACTCGCATTATAATAATGCACGTCGAGGAAGAACTACTTTTATTGTTTCTTCTCCGTCCTAGAAAAAGTCGTGTTAAACATAGAAAATATTGGATACATCGGACTCTTATTCAATGAGCGCAGTATGGTCAATTTCACTGCCTTTTTCACGAGTTTCGTGCCTATGAAGATAATTTTCTTCACTACTTCAGAATGTCAGGGTTATCATTCTATCATCTGTTGGAAAAAGTGACAGACGGTGCAGACCTAGGAAACTTTTTTCTGAATCTTCTGAAAGGTCTGAGAGAAGGAAAGCTAGGAATATACTGCAGGTCACCGGCGTCAGTCTGCTAAGGTGCTCGCCTGTTGATCCGGAGTTGTACTCGGGCGTGGGTTCGATTCCCGCTTGGACTGATTACCTGGTTGGGTTTTTTCCGAGGTTTTTCTCAACCGTAAGGCGAATATCAGCTAATCTATGGCTAATCCTCGGTCTCATCTTGTCAAATAACATCTCGCTATCACCAATCCCATCGATGCTAAATTACCTAGTGGTTGATACAGCGTCGTTAAATTACCACACATACTGCAGTCTCAAATAAGGAGTAACTTCTCTTTCTTACACAGATAAGCTTGACAGCTCAAGGAAAGAAAGATGCTGCTAATTTTGTCAAGGAAATTACAATTACTACACCGAAACATGCCACAAAACAAAAAGAGCGCATATGTCACCTGTCATGAAGCCTATTCCACTAACTCCTGAGAAAGCTTTGCCTCTTGTTACAAACTAAACATTTTACCTCTAACTACTATACAAAGTTGGATCATAATCTGATAGATAGAAGGAAACTTATTAAATTTGTCTGAATTCACCCCTATAATGGGGTAGTTTCTTTTACACAAATATAATTAGAGCTTGTATACAAAACAAATATGTTACCCTTAACTACAGTACAATTTTGATGAAAATCTGTTTCGTATGAGAAAAGGTAATGATTTTATCTAAATTCACCCCTACAATGGGACAGTTTCTTTTACACAATTATAATGAGAGTTTGTATACAAAACAAATACACTGCCTATAACTACTGTGCAAATTTTAATGAACATCTGTTAGATAGGAGAAAAGTTATTAATTTCCTCTAAATGCACCCCTTATAAAGGGTAGTTTCCCTCAAACGTAACAAGAGTTGCTATACAAGGCAAATATACTACCTATAACTACTGTACAAAGTTTCATGAGAATCTGTTAAATAGTTAATAATACGAGTAGTTGTTAATTTTTCTATAAATTCAGCCCCTATAAGGGGTAGTTTCCTTTATACAAACGTAATCGGAGTTTGTATATAAAACAAATACAGTAGGCCTACTTGGGGTGTACTATAAGCAGTAATATGAGCTGGTGCCAAGAAATCCAAAGGAGGATAGCAATGACAAAGAAAGCTTTTGATAGAAAAAGAAGCATCTTCTGCGGATCTCTGGAGAAAGAACTAAGGAAGAGACTAGTGAAGTGCTTTGGGTGGAGTTTGGCATAGTATGGAGCAGAAACATGTACATTACGACGAAGTAAAGAGAATCGACTAGAAGCACTTGAAATGTAGATATGGAGAAGAATGGAACGTGTTAAGTGGACAGACAGAATAAGAAATGAAGCTGTGTTGGAAAGAATGGGTGAAGAAGAGATGATGTCGAAACCGATCAGAAGAGGACAAGAGAAAAGAAAATAATAAGGGTATGCATAAACCTTAAACAAGTTGAAAACGTTGCACAGTACAGCGATCATGTGCTCTGTTAAGTCTTCACAAGAAATCATTTTTTACAAATACAGACGAAAGATTTCACTTCCATCTCAGATTGAGCAAATAAATAAATAAATAAATTAATTAATTAAATAAATTAAATAGATAGATAGATAGATAGATAGATAGATAGATAGATAGATAGATAGATAGATAGATAGATAGATAGATAGATAGATAGATAGATAGATAGATAGATAGATAGATAGATAGATAGATAGATAGATAGATAGATAGATAGATAGATAGATAGATAGATAGATAGATAGATAGATAGATAGATAGATAGATAGATAGATAGATAGATAGATAGATAGATAGATAGATAGATAGATAGATAGATAGATAGATAGATAGATAGATAGATAGATAGATAGATAGATAGATAGATAGATAGATAGATAGATAGATAGATAGATAGATAGATAGATAGATAGATAGATAGATAGATAGATAGATAGATAGATAGATAGATAGATAGATAGATAGATAGATAGATAGATAGATAGATAGATAGATAGATAGATAGATAGATAGATAGATAGATAGATAGATAGATAGATAGATAGATAGATAGATAGATAGATAGATAGATAGATAGATAGATAGATAGATAGATAGATAGATAGATAGATAGATAGATAGATAGATAGATAGATAGATAGATAGATAGATAGATAGATAGATAGATAGATAGATAGATAGATAGATAGATAGATAGATAGATAGATAGATAGATAGATAGATAGATAGATAGATAGATAGATAGATAGATAGATAGATAGATAGATAGATAGATAGATAGATAGATAGATAGATAGATAGATAGATAGATAGATAGATAGATAGATAGATAGATAGATAGATAGATAGATAGATAGATAGATAGATAGATAGATAGATAGATAGATAGATAGATAGATAGATAGATAGATAGATAGATAGATAGATAGATAGATAGATAGATAGATAGATAGATAGATAGATAGATAGATAGATAGATAGATAGATAGATAGATAGATAGATAGATAGATAGATAGATAGATAGATAGATAGATAGATAGATAGATAGATAGATAGGTAGATAGCTAGGTAGGTAGGTAGGTAGGTAGGTAGGTAGGTAGGTAGATAGATAGAAAAACAAACAAACAAAGAAACAAACAAACAAACAAACAAATAAATAAATAAATAAATAAATGAGTGAGTAAGTGAGTGAGTGAGTGAACGTGTAGATATTTCTTTTTATTTTTAAATGATATTACCCACTCTCATAGTATTAAATGTTTTTAATTGAAATTACACTGAGCATTTCCTCTATTGTGTTGAGGAACAAGTAGTCTTCTTGTATTTCGAAAGATACTCGTATTATTTTTATGACCCATATATTTTATTAAACATTTTTTTCTTGTTTTGAGGAATACTGCAACCTTTCTGTATATTTTTATATATTATTATGAGATAAAACATCAAGAACAAAGCCTCCACGGTGGTGTCGCAGCTAGGGCGCTGGACTTATAATCCTGTGGACCCGAGTTCGATCCCCGCAGTATCCCCGATTTATAACTTGTGTTGGGCAAGCACGTGGTCCAGGTAACACAGGGGTTTTCTCCGGGAAGCTCCGGTTCTCCTGTGGCATCGCAAAAAATCTCTATACTCATCTCAACGCGGGTGTGATGTAGACCAGCCTTCAATGGCGCACCCTGGGCAACGACTCTGTCGGTAAATTAGTCTACATAACTGGCTTCACATGGGTGAATGACGTAAGTAAAGTACCCGCCAAAGAACAAAGAAAAATAACAATTAAAATGAAGTTGGAATATAATCCAATCACATTTCTGATAATGTTTCAGAATTAAATGATTTTGAACTCGCCATGTTTCCTAGAGTCCTCGAAAAATAGAATAAAAACTTATTAGGATTTCTAATTAACACCAATCTACAGAATTTCCTTTTAAAAAGCGTAAAACATAATAGGACGCACATTAGATAGTAGGGGAGCCGCGGGCAAAGTGGAAGTGGAGGGCAAAGTGGAAAATCGTTGTTATGCTCTTACAACAACAGAGTGCAGCAGTATTCAGTATAATATTCAAAGCTTATGGTAGTATGTATGTTTCTTCTTAGCCGCAAAGCACTAGTATCGCTGTACATGGTGGAATTGTGATTACAATGAAACGAGCTGCAAGAAATTATTTGTTTATGGTAAGTAATCTGTAGGCATCCGCCATATAAATAACATCCGATTTTATTATTAATGTTTAAAGCACAGTTACAAGTGTTGGGAAGAAGTTGTGATGGCTAATTTTTTTCTAAAAATTCATTTGATAAGGTACAACCACATCTAATCTGCAACCCACATGGAGGGCAAAATGGAAACTGAAAGAGTGAACTTTCCACTTTGCCCATGTAGTTTGGAATTCACTCCTAGAGTCTGGATTTCCTCCTAATATGCAATTGCAAGATAGTTAATGTATTTGTCTTATAGTTTACATTTTTTCCTGTTCTACGGAGAGGGACCCGAAGGCTTACACTGCTGCCTGAGGTTTATTGTGCTTACCACTCCTATTCTGTGAATGATTAGGTAGCCGAACGGCCGTATTGTACAAGTACAGCATACTGCACCATGAACTGAACCCGGGATATGGTATCAATAATGATGATATCATTGATATGTGAATTAATGATGACGAAATGAGTCTGAGGTCCAACGCCGAAAGTTACCCAGCAATCCTGCTTCAATTGGTGCTCAGAGTCTGGCCGGATCAATGCAGATGATTTTTTGCACTGCTTGAAACTTTTTCAGAAATTGTCAGACCTAACAAAGAAAAGCCAGTGTTGTTGGTTCTTGACGATCATACTTCTCACCAGTCATTACAAGCTCTTGAATTCGCTTCAGAAATTGGGAACATAATCTTGTCGGTTTCTTCACACGCAACACACAAGCTGCAGCCTGTCGATGTTTCAGTTCACAAGCCATTCAAGACGCATGTTGAAGCTGCTGTAGACAACTTCCAGAAGAACTATCCAGGAAGACACATCGGTGAATATGATGTGGCAGGTCTGATCCGTGAAGACTATGAGAAATCGGTCGTGCTTCAGAATATCACTAGAGGATTCTCAAGGACTGAATTTTTTCCATATGGACGCAAGATGATTTTGCTCCATCTTCTGTCCATTATTGCCAGTACAGCCTAGTAGTTCGATTGATAAGCTATTCTTTGGGAAGATAGGTCTCCCAATGAAGCAGGAGAATACACCGATAGATGCCTTTCAACCCAGTAAAGTGCGGAACATCGAATGTGCAGCCTCATGTAACACCAGAAGATATTACTCCACTCCCCCAAAGTAAGCCTAGGCGTACTGCTTCAGACTGGTGAAACAAATCGAAAACGACGTTGCCAGAAAACTGAAATACTGACATTTCCATTTAAGAAGACAGTCCGCGAGATGCAGATGGAAACCTGGCGGCAAAGGAGTGAAAACGATGGCCGGTAAGACGATCCCGCCAGTACACTAAACCACACGCCTAGGTAGCAAGATGTTTTCTGTTTGGGGTATGGAGAGCAATATTCTGACCCATCATCGGAAGACTAGATCATGTGTTGTAAATGCAAAGACTGGACTCATTAACTTTGTGCTGATATTATTCTCCAGACTATGTAGGCTAGCCTATATGACAACTGCAGTGCTTGAAAATGTTTTAAATATGGACAATTATTTTATGTTTTACGTATCTTAAACAATATTTTTATTTATATAGTGTGTTATGTAATTTCCACTATGCCCTCTCCGAGTTTCCACTATGCCCTCTTGGTGAGGGTAAAGTGGAAAATTAAAGGGTCCTCTTATTTTTCTAATTACTTTGTTGTCTTCGTTCATTATAAGATTATTTTTGTGTTTAAATGTTGACAGATGTATAACGTTTAGTTTGTGTGTAAAAACTTTGTGATACAACTAAACACAAAGACAGGATTAGATGATATCAAAATCCATTCCACTTTGCCCTAGCCTCCCCTACATAGTATTATCAGGAATTGTAAAAATAACGACACTGCTCTGAATGAGGTCTTTTTGCAAAGAAATTTTGTAATTAGATATTTCAATAATGAAGCAATGGTTAAGTAAAACAGTAACTATTTCGCAACCAGTCTTAGGACAAAATATTTCACTATGTCTGCCTCTGATTAAACTGATTTAGCTGCAGTTGTGCCTTACTGCCAAGTTATATTTGTTATGAAATTGTTGAATAATTTATTCCTGAAGCCGACGTACTTTCCTTTACCGATATTCCAACATGAATGAAGTCCATTTTTCAACATTAAGTGCACGAGGACGTAAACTAAATTTCTTTTTAGAATATAATGTAAAATAAAATTAAGTAGGGGAGGGTAGTATGGTAACAGACGCCATCGACTTCCCCAAACTATAAGAGACACGACAACACTTTGTTACAAAGACGTTTCCAAAATGCATCAACCGATATACAAAATTGATGACATCCTCTCCTTTTTTTTTTTTTAAGAGAGAAATAAAAGAGCGCTGTATATAGATATATAAAGATATGATGTATACATTATCCTGCTAGTGAGGCTCTAGGAGCTCAAAGAATAAAAAATCAGCTTTTACAATTCCACCATCTATTCCACGTTTAAGCAACCAGAAAATCTGACGAGAGTCGCTAAGTTCATATGTGGTGTATCACATGACTGTGTGTGCGTTAACGAAAAGGACATGAAGAGTATTTGAATAGTTAAGGAGGGCCGAGGATCTTGCAGGGTTGTCTATGTATAACTTTTATGCATATAAATCTCTGTATGTATAAAGGAGTTTTCTGTAATACAGGACCAGGAAAAAAAAGACAAACTTCGGAGAAAACAAAAAGGATTTTCTAGTCCCTCAAAAATTCTTAGGAGTCGGAAATAGCTAAGCGCAGATTTTCTACTTCGGGATATCTGTATTCAAGTCAAGATAAATTCAAATGCAGCTTTTCTTGGACAGAATTATTGTTGGGGAAAAGTTATTCGTCATACACCCATTCCCCTTTTGGGAATTACAACATTTATCGATTAGTAGTGGTAGTAGTGGTGGTGGTGGTGGTGGTGGTGGTGGTGGAGGTGGTGGTCGTAGTAGTAGTAGTAGTAGTAGTAGTAGTAGTAGTAGTAGTTTAATTTTCATTACACAGATAGTGCTTGGACTAGAATATAACTAAGACAAAAAATAAAATTATACAATAACATAATAATAATAATAATAATAATAATAATAACCATTTTCATGATGATTATATCTTGATGATGTAGATTTACCTTCGTTGACTCACCACGCAATAATGTTGAAAGCACGATTAATTTTCCTAAGTTCCATAATGATACTATTTTTAATCAAGGCAGTAGAGATAAAGAGAGAATTTAGATTTAAATCTGTTTGTTGGTTTTCGTATGTTACTGATTATTAACAGTATTTAATATGTAAATCAGACACAAGTTAAAAATTGAAAAGATGAAATAATAATTTAAATGTACAGTTCCCCTTAAAAAGAATGAGATGACTCTTGGTTGTCGAAAGTTAAAGTTCTACAGCACGGTTCACTCGATATCGACGTAGTCGTGCATGCGTAGGCCTATTTTCATCCTACTCCAAAGTGCACACTAGTGCAAATTTTTATCAATTGTCTGTGTATTTCTGGTGTAGGTCTCTTTTTACGTCCTTGGTCGTTTACCGTTAACGAAAGATTAAAATATTTCGTGTAACACGAAAGTCATTCGCCAAAATGCAAAAACAATATTAATTTTGAAATGACAAATGTAGACATATGGCAAAGACAGCAAGGAACATTGTAAGGACCACGACAAAGACAACAAAAACCACGACAAAGACAAAGATCAGGACCATGGTTTCATACAAGAAATACGACAAACACCACAAAAAGGATTATGCCACGACATTGACCACCATAAAGATTAAAAGGATCAGAACAACGAAAAGGACTATTAGAAAGACAACAAGGACCGCGATAAGGACTAAAATCAGGACTATGATAATGTACTACAACAAGAAACACGACAAGGATTACGATAAATACCACGACATGGGCCACGATAAGGTCTTCGAAATTTACCGAGATAAGGACTATGACAAAGACAACAAATACTTATTAAGACCATGACAAAATCAGAAAGGAGGACGGTAAGAACTATTACAATGCCAACAATGACCACAATAAAGACAACATAGATCACGATAAGGGACATGTCAAAGACAACATAGATTACGATAAGGGACATGTCAAAGACAACAAGGACCACGACAAAATAATAAGGATCACGATAAGGACCATGACAAGGAAAACAAGAACCAATATAAGAAACGCGATGTGGATAGACAAGGGCTACGATAATAATTACGAATTAGACCACGATAAGGACAAGGTTCATGGTAAAAGTCACGATATGAACAATGATAAGGACCAAGACTATGGTAAGGATCATAAAAAAGACAACAAATACCACGATAAGGACCATGATAAGAACCACAACAAAGACAAGGATTACGATAAGAAACATGACAAAGACAACAGTGACCACGATAAGGACAGTGGCAAAGGCAACAAGAATCATTACAAGATCTACGGCAACGATCACGATAAGGACCATGACATGGATCACGGAATAATCACCATAAGGACTTCGTCAAAGACAAGGACGATGTTAAGACCCATGATAACAACAAAGACAAGGACCACGATAAGAATAACGGCATGGGTCACGACAAACACTGTGATAAGTATCACGATAAAGACAATGATAAACACTACGATAAAGTTCATAAAGACTAAGACAGCGATAAGGACTATGCAAAGGAGAATACGGACCACTATAAGAATCACGATAAGGATAAGGACCAAGACTACGATAAGGATCACGACATGGTCCACGACACGCACCACAAGGTTCAGGATGATAAGAACCATAACATGAACCACTTTAAGGACCGCGACACTGTCTACGATAAGGATCACAAGGACTACGATAAGGACCAAGACCATGGCAAAGATAAGGAGTAAGATAAGGGTTATTACAATGACAACAAAGATCACGATAACGGCAACAATGATCACAATAAAAAATATGACAAAAAATGAGGATCACGATAGGACTATGTCAGAGACAACAAAGACCAATGTAAGAAGCGTGACATGGACGAAGACAAGAATCACGATAATAATCGCGACATGGACCACGATAAGAACCATGAAAAAAACAAAAAAGAACGATAAGGGCCATTACAATGACAACTAGGACCACAGCAAAGACAACAATGTTCACGATAAAAAATATAACAAAGGCAACAATTATCACTGTAAGGACCATGCTAGAAACGCGAAATGGACAAAGACAGAGACAACTATAAGAATCACGACATGGACCACAATAAGGACCAAAGCCACGATAGAGACCATGACAAAAACAAGATCGAAAAAGGTCATTACAATGGAAACAAGCATTGTGATAAGGACCCCAACAAAGCAGAGAATACCACAACAGAGACAACAATGACCACGATAAAACCATGGCAAAGACATCAAGGACCACTATAAGGACCTCGATAAGGACAAGGACCACGATAAATATCATGACATGGACCATGACATGCACCACGACAATGATCGCAATAAGACACCATGGCTTGGACAACAATAATGACCACAAGTATTACGACAAAGAAACAATGGCCATTATAGGACCACGAAACGGACGAATACAAAGACAAGAAAAAACAACGAAGGATCAGGACATGCATCGCGATACGGATAATAATCAGGACTACGACATGGACACAACAAGGACCATGACAAGCATTACGACAAGCACCAAGGCCACTATTAGAACCATGACAAGGAAAACAAGGACCATGATTAGGACTACAACAAAGACAACAAGATGACGATAAGAATCACGAGAAAAATGAAAAGGACTACGATAATGATGACATGTACAACGGAAAGCACCACGACAAGGACTACAATAACGACTACGATATGGTTCACGACTAGGAATACGAAAGAACCACGATAAGGATTAAAACCACGATAAGTACTATGACAAATATAACAATAATTGTTACAAGGACCGCAACAAGGAGAAGGACCAGAAGAAGGATCACGAAGAAGACAGCCACTTAAAGCCACAATTTCACAACATAGCTCTGGTCACAAAATATCAGTGCTTCTCTGTACCGAATGGCAAATGCCTGCTGTGGGATCTAAATTCTGGACTGCTGCTAATGTCTTGTCTCAATAGCTCATACGAGTAGAGTAGCGTGTCGATTCCACTGTATAACCGAAACGTCTCCTGTTTTTTTAACGCCTTATAGTATATAGTAAATAAATATTATTGACAACTTAAACATTCAAGATTTTGCAAAAGATACAACAATTCGTTATTTAACAGATGCGTTTAATAATTAATATTAATATATACTGTGTAACACTGAATAACAAAAAATCATTTTCGGTGGATATCTTGGTACCCAACAGGCGCTCTAATACAATTGAAACATGCCGATTCCAAATATGCAAACCATTTGTCTCTATTACCCACCGTTCTTGAGATATACAACATGAACCATTATGTTTAACAACTCACAGACAGGAGTTTCAACAGAGCATTTATTGCTACATTGGATACTAGTTAACATGACTCTAGCTAAGAAAATGGTGCAATTACGCCACATGACACATAAGTATAGTATTAATATTTCAGTACCACCCTGTAAGTCTTGGAAGTGGCTGTCTGCAGTGATCTTTCTTATTTGTGGACCTATGAACACAACTTCTTTCACTTTCGCGTAACTCAACTCTGAAAACTTATTACACAGGTACCGAAAAATATCAGAGTCGTTGTCTAGTGTCTTCACGACATTCTTCATGAGCCCCAGCTGTATATGAAACGGTGACATAACTTTGTCATGCTCAACCCAAGGCATACGAAGGACATTTTTATTTCCTGACTGCATTCTATCTCTGATCGGCCAATTCTTCTTTAAGTAATGATTCTTTCTATTTCTGATGTCCCACTCGCAGATGAAGCAGCAGTACTTGGTATACCCTGTTTGCATTCCCATGAGAATAGTGATAACGATCACCATAGATCCGCCAATTGTACTTGCGATAGCGTATTTTTTCAAGAAGTAGCGACATGATTTCGTACGTCTCTTTCAGGTGCTTAGAATATAAAACCTGTACAGTACTATGCATATCTGTTTATGTTTATAATAATATTACTTAATACCTTCAAACTTGTCTTAGATGACTCTATGAACAGTCACCATGCTTCAATGCTGTGTTCCACTCCAAGGGTCATAAGATCTTGAACGTCCGTGCAGTACCAAATAGTGTCACTCATTGCAAAGAACTTTACAAGTTTTTTGTGTCTGTGCCGAATGTTTGAAGTCATTATACCCGGTGCAAGGAAATTAAATTCTTTACGACGTGAACCGAGCAGTTCAGCTTGGCCTTTTGTTAGTGCTAGGTCGCATACAAGATCGCAAAGCTCAAATGAATATCTTCTCCAGGTTGTTAGTAGTCACAGTCTGAGTCATTGGTAGGAGATGAAAGAGGACTTTCTTCTTGCGTTTCTTCATTAACTGTGTATTTTGCTGGTGCTGTTGTATTGGACAAGTGACGGGATCATGTGGAATTGGTATAGAAACTGAAGGAACATCTGGATACTTTACAGATCCACGAGTTTTGTAGGAGATTCCGATGACATTAATTGCCAAAAAGAAATAACAGTCTGTCGTGTGGTTGCTTCACTCACGCCATATCATAGGAACTCAAAATTCCAGATGGCTGTTGTTCTTCGCCTTCCTTATCCAACCGCACAAGTTGCATGCACAGGTCAAACAGATGAACTGTTGTGCCCACGACTTACCACTATCCACTTTTTGAATCAAAGTATAGTTCATATGTTTTTCTAAGAAACAGCGTAAAAGTCTTCCGATGGAATTTGTCTGTTACATAGCCGCACACGTATCAAAACACATTTGGTGAAGTTCTACATCATCTGGAAAAACGACAAAAAAAATCGACGAACCGTGTTCCATGTGAAAATAAAATTTCGTCGATAATTTCAAAACCTGACGTGATAGCGCAAAACGGTTTTCAGATTTGAAATCAGCATGAAAAACTACATTACAAACAGTAAACAGTACCGCTTGTGTATCAGAATTAGTCAATAACTGCAACAGTGCTTTTTCATTCAATCATAACATGAATAAAATTGAATGCACATTCATTTAAACACTATTGCAAACACGTAGATAAAATAGTTAAAATCTAATGAAGGGGTGAGAATGAAACAGTCTAAAGCCACACTTTTAACAACAATTGTTTCGTGCGAATGCATTCTTACACATATGGGAAATGCTACTAATAAAACATTGTAATAATTACTCAACAAATGGCACGGGCCTAGGGACTCTAAACCTTTTGAAAAATTTTGTCTGTGTGGCTTAGGAAAAATTTTTAATTTCATTCTAATTGTTAGTTTTTAATATATATATATATATATATATATATATATATGGTGTAAATGCATTCATTAGATTAACGTTTATAATATTATAATTTGTAATTTTGTATTGTTTGCGATCATTAACACTTAATCTCATGACTTCATAAAACTCTATTTCAACGTTATTTACACAAAAAAATCGTTGTGTAGACTAAGAATCGAACTCGCACTTTTCTACACAACACGCAGAGGTCCTAGCGTCCGAACTATTGAAACGACACGAGAAAGTTTTACTTTCTGTGCGGAGTGTCGATGTAGTCATGAAGGTCCAATGTCGATTTAACTACATGATTTATATATATACGTCATATTACTATATTTTTTGCAGTTTCTGAAGTGAATTTCGGAGCGATGCTAGTAACAAACCAGATAGCCTGAATTTAAGTAACTCAATATTCGTTATCTTGTGCATAAGTGCTCTGGTCTCCGATCATGCGGATTGTCTTACTCTGAGAATATTCAATCGTCTCATTCTTTTCTAGGGAAACTGTACGTCCGTCTGTACGCTTCAGGGTGTATGACACTTTTACAAATCGTTTATTAATTTATTAATTGTTTCAGGTCACAATGATAAACAAAACTTCTTACAGTGTGCAAAGCCCTTTTAGAGGAGAACAAACACGTGGAATGAGTAGAATAGGTTATCAATATGATGATACAGTAACAAAATTCTATACAAGTAAGTTAAGAGCAGCTTAATAGGCGCTGAACTATTTATTAATGTAAATCAGACACAGTTAAAACTTGAAAAAATGAAATAATAATTTAAATGTTCGTCCGTCTGTACGCTTCAGGGTGTATGATACTTTTACAAATCCTTTATTAATTGATTGTTCAGGTCACAATGATACAAAAATTATCTTCTGTATGGAAAGCCCTTTTAGAGGAGAACAGACAATTGAACGAATATAATAGGCTATCAATATGATGATACATTAACAAGTCTCGACAAGTAAGTTAACAGCAGGGTTAGCTTAATAGCCGCTGAACTATTTATTACTGTATATCCTATCTAGTGTATCTTCTTTAGATTACTTGTACCTATTTATAACGGAATTGAATTGTGTCTTGAGATAATTCGCACTAAAATAGTGATCAATACGTAGGACAATTATTTCGCGGAGCTGAGATAACAGAGGAGCGCAAAAAGGCAGGCAGCAGAGAAGCGCAAAAGAGAGGCAGCAGTGAAGCACAAAAGACAGGCACAAGGGAAGCGCAATTAAGAAGCACAAAATAGAGGCAGCAGAGGAGCACAAAATAGAGGCAGCAGAGGAGCACAAAAGAGAGGCAGCAGAGGAGCACAAAATAGAGGTAGCAGAGGAGCACGAAATAGAGGCAGCAGAGGAGCACAAAAGAGAGGCAGCAGAGGAGCACTAAATAGAGGCAGTAGAGGGCACAAAAGAGAGGCAGCAGTGGAGCTCAAAAGAGAGGCACAGGGGAAGCGCAATTAAGAAACACCAGAGGAGCACAAAATAGAGGCAGCAGAACGGTGTAAAAGAGAACAAGCAAAGGAGCGCAAATAGAGGCAGCAGAACAGCGCAAAGGAGAAGAAGCAGAGTAGCGCAAAATAGAGGCAGCAGAACAGCGCAAAAGAGAACAAGCAGAGAAGAGCAAAATTGAGGCACCAGAACAGCGGAAAAGAGAACAAGCAGAAGATCGCAAAATAGAGGTAGCAGAACAGCGCAAAAGAGAACAAGCAGAGGAGAGCAAAATAGAGGCAGCAGAACAGCGCAAAAGAGAACAAGCAGAGGAGAGCAAAATAGAGGCAGCAGAACAGCGCAAAAGAGAACAAGCAGAAGATCGCAAAATAGAGGTAGCAGAACAGCGCAAAAGAGAACAAGCAGAGGAGAGCAAAATAGAGGCAGCAGAACAGCGCAAAAGAGAACAAGCAGAGGAGAGCAAAATAGAGGCAGCAGAACAGCGCAAAAGAGAACAAGCAGAGGAGAGCAAAATAGAGGCAGCAGAACAGCGCAAAAGAGAACAAGCAGAGGAGAGCAAAATAGAGGCAGCAGAACAGCGCAAAAGAGAACAAGCAGAGGAGAGCAAAATAGAGGCAGCAGAACAGCGCAAAAGAGAACAAGCAGAGGAGAGCAAAATAGAGGCAGCAGAACAGCGCAAAAGAGAGCAAGCAGAGGAGCGCAAAAGAGGAATAGCAAAGGAACGGCGCTGGAGGGGCGGAAGTGGTATCAAGGAGAGAAGCGGCTGCAGAGGGGGAAAGTAACATCAAGCAGAGGAGCGGCAGCGAAGGACGGAAGAGGAATGAAGCAGAGGAGCGGCAGGAAAAGGGCGGAAGAAAGATCAAGTAGAGGAGCGGTGGCAAAGGGACGGAAGAAAATCAAGCAGAGGAGTGGTGACAAAGGGGCGAAACAGACATCAAGTAGAGGAGTGGCAACAAAGGGGCAGAATAGAGATCAAGCAGAGGAGTGGGGACAAAGGGGCAGAATAGAGACCAAGCAGAGTGGCGACAAAGGGGCAGAAGAGAGATCAAGCAGAGGAGTGGCGACAAAGGAGCAGAAAAAACATCAAGCAGAGGAGAGGCGACGAAGGAGCAGAAAAGTGATCAAGCAGAGGAGGGGCGAGAAAGGAGCTGAAAAGAGATCAAGCAGAGGAGAGGCAACAAAGGAGCAGAAAAGATATCAAGCAGAGGAGAGGCGACAAAGGGGCAGAATAGAGATCAAACAGAGGAGTGGCGACAAAGGGGCAGAATAGAGATCAAGCAGAGGAGTGGCGACAAAGAGGCAGAATAGAGATCAAGCAGATGAGTGGTGACAAAGGGGCGAAACAAACATCAAGCAGAGGAGTGGCAACAAAGGGGCAGAATAAAGATCAAGCAGAGGAGTGGGGACAAAGGGGCAGAAGAGAGATCAAGCAGAGGAGAGGCGACGAAGGAGCAGAAAAGTGATCAAGCAGAGGAGGGGCGAGAAAGGAGCTGAAAAGAGATCAAGCAGAGGAGAGGCAACAAAGGAGCAGAATAGAGATCAAGCAGAGGAATGGCGACAAAAGGTCAGAATAGAGATCAAGCAGAGGAGAGGCAACAAAGGGGCAGAATAGAGATCAAGCAGAGGAGTGACGACAAAGAGGCAGAATAGAGATCAAGCAGAGGAGTGGCGACAAAGGGGCAGAAGACAGATCAAGCAGAGAAGAGGCGACAAAAGGTCAGAATAGAGATCAAGCAGAGGAGAGGCAACAAAAGGGCAGAAGAGAGATAAAGCAGAGGAGCGGAGAAGACAGGAAAACGTTAAGCATAAGAGCGAGCAAAATTAGAGAAATTGGAAGATGATCAAGAGAAGAAATTCGTTGAAATAGACTAAATTGGAACATGACAGGAGAAAATGGAGTAAAAATTTAGTTAGAGGGAAAGAAAGAATGGAAATATAATTTTGGAGATTTCTGAAGTATATATCATATTATCAGGCAGATAAGCTGCAAGACCGACACGTGTGGTTCCCTTTTATGTGGAGTACAAAGAAGAGGCAGTAAAAATCCTTCCATCTATGCTATTGTTGAGTGACGACGCAAAACTGTTGATGTCAGGTACTTGGTATTCAAAGTAGCCCTTATGCTCACTGCCTATATCATCCCCATTGGTGTGCCTTGTTAATGTGTGCAGGGAATAGATATATATGATAAATAGGTTCGTGCATATAAAAATTATTCTTTTTTATGATAATCTGTACACCTGACTCCTGACAATAAAGCAAAGTATTTTATTCTATGAAAAAATGTATAGGTCTGTTTACTTTTTAACTAAATACAATGTGTAAAATTAACGTGGAAACTATGCAGAGATTTTTTCTTAGTCAATGAACCTTCTTGACTGTTCATACATATTATATAATCCAATTTTATTCAAATAATACAAATCATTGTACGCCTCTCAATTTCTTAAGTCTGAGTCCTTAAATGTAAGAACTTATAAATTAATAATATCGACTAACTCTATCTTTTCTAACAAATGAGAAATGTGAACCAATTTATACGGATTTCGTATTCAAGAGTAGCGTTTCTGTGCATAGATTCAGAAGATAAGGGTTCTATACCCGAGAGGACGCAGTTTTATTCTTTGACAAGGATTGGATGTAAACTTTGTACCGAGTTTTACATATCATGTTCAGCTAAATTCTTGTGCTATGCTGTCGATACTACCTCACTCAAAATTTCAAGGAACTGAAGAATTCAGTTCTTAAGGAGGATGACAATGTACTCCTTCATACCTACTATTCCGAGTCGAAAAGCGAATACATTCAGTAACAACATTCACAGATACGTTACTTATAGAGTATTCCACTTTAAGAAAAAAGCATTGACCTTACGGGTCTTGGCTAGTACACTGTTGCTGCAAGATGCCTCCGTCAGTAGAACGAGTGAGGTATAGTATCTCTATCTCACTCTCTTTCTAATACGGGCAGTGTTCAAGCAAGTTTATCGCACAACATAGGTACGTTGAGTCCGTTAAAATGATAAAACCTATTAATCAGTGGCGGCTCCTGCATATTTCTTAAGAGGAGGAAAGAAATAATCTGTTAGGAAAGCGAGAACACTGCACCCACCCACGTGGTCTGTATTGCCACATGTACATTTTACTAGTTCATTATCACATGCTTTTGAAGAATATCAATTCTTGTAAAGTCATACTACCATATTATTCAAAGCTGCCGGTGGCCGATTAATTTTTTTATGTTAAAAATAATGTAGTTTGCAGTACCTTCAATTTCAAATATATTTGTAAAAAAAACTGACAACTTGGCTGTTGTCCTGTCTAGTAGACAATGAATGGAAGTGAATTTCAGAGGCCAAAAAGGTCTGCGATACTGACTTAGAACTACTTCCTCTTTGTTTCATATAAATCCAACTTCAACTTTCAGATATCCTCGAAAGTTTCAAACCATGAATATAGCCTATATAAAGTGCAATGAATATATTTTGATTTATAATTAAAAAAAAAAAAAAAGTTTATATGGTGTCTTTCATAGCTTCGCGTTAAAACTGTTTTTATTGTGTCTCCTCCTAGATGACATGTTATAGTCTGGTTGAATGCAGCATCGTTAGATGGCAGCGGTAGCGAGCTTGCTGCAAGAACAGTCGGTTTCTATTTCCCGCCCATGCCCTGATTCAGAGAAGGATTTCCTCCCTATCCATTCATTTACTTGCTTTAAAACTCTGCTTCTTTCTCTGGCCGCTAGCGCGCTGTTGTCTATGTTTGTTAACTTCAGTAAAGGAGGAATGGATTGACTTTCCTCCACATAAACAATCTCGCGTCCTTCTCAAAGTTTTCTAGCAGCACATGAGTGCGCGTAGTTTAAAACTCGATCAACCGAGGCTTTCTTATAGCTGTGAACTTAAAAATTATCGAATCTACGTCGAATTTCAAGGCATATATTTCATTTGGTATTTATTTTCAAAAGAAAATAAATGTGAGGAGGACGTTCCTCCCTTCCCTCCCCCGAGGAACCGCCACTGCTATTAATGCCATAATGATGCCTGCAAAAACATACATTATATTTTATATACATTATAACTAGACTTCGGATATTTAGGTCATTAACCAACTTTTAGACACCTCAACTAGGCTCCATAATGATCGAAAATAGGCATTAAAATACAGTTTTAGGCACCTAAAACGTTACTGTAATTACAAATAATAATAATAATAATAATAATAATAATAATAATAATAATTATTATTATTATTATTATTATTATTATTATTATTATTCATAGTGTTCTGTACTTCACTGAAAATCCAGCATTCTCCAGTCTTTCCTATTTTCTGCCTTCCTCTTTGTCTCCGCATATGATCCATATATCTTAATGTCGTTTATCATCTGATATCTCCTTCTGCTCCGAACTCTTCTCCCGTTCACCATTCCTTCCCGTGTATCCTTCAGAAGGTAGTTTCTTCTCAACCAGCAACCCAGCCAATTTCTTTTTCTTCTCTCTGATCAGTTTCAGCATCATTCTTTCTTCATCCACTTTTTCCAACACAGCTTCGTTTCTTACTCTGTCTGTCCATTTCACACGCTCCATCCTTCTCCATATTCACATTTCAAATGTTTCTATTCGCATCTCTTCACTTCGTCATAATGTCCATGTTTCTGCCCATACAATGCTACACTCCACAAAAAGTACTTCACTAGTCTCTTCCTTAGTCTTTCTCCAGATGTCCTTTTTCTATTAAAAGCTTCCTTTGCCATTGCAGTTCTCTTTTTGACTTCTTGACAACAGCTCACGTTGTTACTGCTTATAGTACACCCCAAGTATTTGGATAATAATAATAGTAATAATAATAATAATAATAATAATAATAATAATAATAAAACTGTTATTTCATTGGGTTAAGAAGTGCTTATAATACAAACTTAAGATTATGTGCAGCACACGTTTTCCGTAAATAAATGTTAGGGAATGCTTACAATACTACATTAAGATTATATGCAGCATACTTTTTCCGTTATTAAAAATGTTGAGAAGTGCTTATAATACAAATTTAGGATTATGTACAGCACACTTTTTCCGTTATTAATTTCACACTATAATCAAACAAGAACCTACGATACATACCTAATCCTTTGTTGTTTTGCTGACAGTTAAATTTTGTGTACTTCCTCAAATAAGCGCACACAATGTACGTGTTTTAACAGTGTGAAATCTTAGCCTCAACTGTACCACCCCTACTTGTCCGTTAAGTTTTTCAGCGGATATGTTCGGCAAGCGAGCGGAAGACTATTCCATCAATTTAGCTGTTTCCCCGTTATGGTAATTTTAGAGGTGTAACACAATTTTATCATAAGAAATCGATCTAGTTCTCAATGAAACTATGTTCTACGAATTAAATGAAATTAATTAATTCCCATTTCTCAAGAAAAATACTTATAAATAGCTGATGGAACAGTCTCCATTGCATATAAATCACTAGTTCGTCCAGTAATGGAATATGGCGCTGCATGTTGGGATCCTTTTAGATTAGAACATATTAAGACACTGGAAAAGATTCAAATACGGGCTCTCAAGTGTTGTCGTAATAATTCACCATTAAAATGGGACACACTCCCGGACCGGAGAACGCGAATTCGATTATGAGCAATGTTCAAAACATACAGAGGTGAGCCTGCCTGGAGAGAAATAAAAAATAGGTTGCAGCCGCCAAATTACTCTTCAAGGAACGACCACTCATATAAATTGAGGGAAAGAAAACAGAGGACGGACACTGGAAGTTTTTTTTTTCCTCAATCGTACTATCAGGAACTGGAATGCTTTAGCTGCAGAATTACTAAAGGCTTTACCAATAACCAAAAATGTATTTAAAAATAGGCTTAAGAACTTTACTAATATACGGTAGTATATTATACACACTATTTAAAGGTTGTAATTGATATTTTGTTATTTGAAGTGTTGTATCAGTGAGGAAGTGTGTTGTGTCAGTGAAGTGTGAAGTGTATAGTGTCAGTGAAGTGTGAAGTGTGTAGTGTCAGTGAAGTCTATTGTGTAAGTGAAGTGTGTTTGTGTCAGTGAAGTTCTATAGTTCGTAGTGGCTGTGCAAAGTATTTGAACAGTGAAATGGTTTTGAAGTGTTAGTGAAATCAGGACAGAATCGGTACAGTGAGTGAGATGACAGCGAAATAAGTGTAATGCCGAAAGGTACTCGTGCAGGTATGAACCTATCACACTCGTGGGTCTTAGGCCGGGAATACACGGGCGCGCTGCGGCAATAATGCAACAAGGGTCGAACAGAATTCGAGGCCTCGTTCGTTCGTTTGTACGCGATTTCAAGCACGCGCTGCGGCCAGAACGTGCACACCTCAAATGCCGCGCAGCGATCCGTTTCTTGTCGGTTTTTCTCGCGAACACAAAGGGATTCGTTGCCGCAGTGTGGACATGTTCGTTGCCGTTTGTCTCGTGAAGCGCGCACACCCCAAGCATGGAGTGGTCTGAAGTAGACTGGACTTCATAAATTATGCCCTGTCTTGTGGAAAGCTAGTGATATTGACTATTAGGCCTATAATAAAAACAACGGAACGTGCTAGTGAATACGCAAGATGAGAAAGGCTCCAAAATGAGCGAAAAAGCAGGATGATTATACACAATTACTGACAGACGCTGTTGGAATTACGCAAGCCGCTCCTGGGACGTTAATTTTTTAATTAGTTATTTACGACGTTCAATCAACTACTAGGTTAGGTTCTATTTAGCGTCGATGAAATTTGTGATAGCGAATTGGCAATTGACGAGATGAGGCCGAGGATTCGCCATAGATTACTTGACATTCGTCTTATGATTGAGGAAAACCTCAGAAACACACAATTAGGTAATCAGACCAAGCGGGAATCGAACCCATGCTTGAGCGCAATTCCGGATCAGCAGGCAAACGCGCTACCACCTGAACCATGTCGATGGTTTCTGGGAGGTTAAAGGTCACTGTTGAACAGTGTGAAGTCAAATCATTTTGTACTTTCTTTTATCGAAAATAATAGCATATCATGCGACTACTAGGAAAGGAATTCAGCAAGCTATTTATGACATTCAGGTGAAAGCAAAACGAAACTTCTTTGAAATACCAAGTTACTATGGACAAGAACGTTTTCATTCATCTGCACCTTCATTTGATGTCTTATTACCAAATGGGTTACCCTAGACAACCTACTCAATCAATTACTCCCTCAACTTACTATGGTTCAGCTCCCGAACCACCGCAACGTCCTCCGACTTAAGTCTTCTCAAGCCGACTTTAATGACAAAATCTCCAATCCCATTCTTACTACACTACACCCTGTCACTTTCGGATTTGAATCAAACTCTCTTGGGTCTCCCCAACATCATCCAGTCAAAACTCCGTCCCCAGAATGTTAATCACATAGGCTACTCCGATAGTCAAAACCAGTACGTTTAATGTCTTCTGTTTTTTCTTATTATTTTTAATGAATTGAATAACAATTTTTATAGTATTTGTTATATATATTTTGCATTCCTATGTTTTATTTTAAAATCATTTTCTTTGGATGATCTAAAATACTCCTTTTGACTACACTTAAATTAAAAACATCATTTGGCAAAGTTGGTCTGAGTAGCATAGTTGGTATAGCGCTGACCTTCTATGCTCAAGGTTGCGGGTTCGATCCCGACCGAGGTCGATGACATTTAAGTGTGTTTAAATGCGACAGATTCATGTCAGTAGATTTACTGGCTTGTAAAAGAACTCCTGCGGGACAGAATTCCGGCACACCGGCGATGCTGATATGACCTCTGCAGTTTGCGAGCGTCGTTAAATAAACCATAATTTATTTTTATTTGGCAATTAAATTTTGATTACTCCAAAAAGAAAATGTTTGTAGTTTCATTGTATGTGTTTCTTTATTACAATGCGACTTCGAAATATTATTCATTTTTCTTTTTGTGATATTTCGAATTTTTTAACTGTAATTCTCTCAATGTCTCATTATTTGTATTGCAATTAAAATATCCCCATTAAAGAAGCACAATGGCTTAGCGCACACATGCGTTAAGTAAACTTTTTGGTCAGATTGAGTTAAATACAAAATCGGAGTCCTCTGAGGTGTATATTTACTGTGTACAAACATGGGAAGTGAATTCTAAGAGTTTCCTGGCGTTCTGTGTTGGCAAGATGTTATATTTACTGTAGCCCACGTGCACAAATGTGATAAATGCGCTTGTCACTTCTGTGCATTTAAGAACTAATAGATACGTGTGTTAAGTGCACAGTTACAACATTTGTGTTGTTAATGTTAAACCATTGTACACTTTTTCAACATTTGTGATTTGATTGGTGGCATTTTCATTCATTGTTGATTTAACTTCAGATGATTATTTTCAGTTCTAAGCCTTATTTCTACTGAATTTCATACAAAAACAATCAGCACACAATCCAATCCCTGAAGAACAAAAACTGCATGTAAAAACTCTCATTGATTCATTTCCTCGTTTAGAGCCCCAGTAATGTCGTAAAGATTCTTGAAAGCTGTATTTAGCACATGATTTGAATTTGGCACTTATCTACCGCTTATATCGGGATCAATACCATAATGGAAAGTGTCACACCTGTCTCTGAATTTGTTTATCGTAATATTTTCAAATCACAGGGTCCACCAGGGTCCACCACTGTCCTTTCATATTCCAAAGAAGGACATTCTCTAAATGTAACGCACATCAAACAGCCAGTAATAAAGACCCCTTATAAGAAGAGTGGGACAACCACAAATAAACGAGAAAATCAATCAATGCAAATCAAATCCGAGGACAAGAAAAGAGCCATTGAAGATGGTATAGCCTTCAGATCCATCACTTTCGATATGCAAGCTATTCTCAGTGAACCTCATGCAAGTGATTGTGACATTTACTATAAACCTAAACTTAATGTTTACAATTTCACCACAATGGATTCCAGTAAAAATTGTGGGTTTTGTTTCCTTTAGGACTAGTGTAGTGAGAGAAAAGGCAGGGTAGAGATTGGTTGTTGTCTCCTGAAAAAAAAAATGTACAGTTTGCCTGTGTCTATTACTCACTTAACAACATTCAGTGACATTTGCAGAGGACAGAAGAGGAATCAGTTCGTCACTACTGCAATGTTGTATGTGGTAAACCGAAAGGAAATTTTGGACACCATTGATTTATGGAGTCAGGACATTCTTACTTGGAAGTCGACTCTATGCCTGCAACAAATTTACGTAAAAAGAAGCACATGAAAGTGTACACCACTCGTGCATGGGCGTTTCTGATCTCAGCAGCAAAAGAAATCCTTCCCCATATCAAGTTACTGTAATGCACTAAGATGACTTCTGTGAGCTTAACCCAGATAAGACTGACGTCCTATATATAGGACCCGGACGTTTTATTTTTTTAACATTGCTGTGTAAGATTTTCATAGTCGGCAATCTTCATACCATAATCCTTATGTGTTATAAATTACCTCCAATTTTTTTTCTTATATTTAGTCTGTCATAGTCAATGTTATTATCATATTTGTGTGAAACATCCGGTGTCCTATATGTAGGACGTCAGTCTTATCTGGGTTAAGGAGCTGACAAGGAACGTAGTAAATAATGTTGCAGAAACTGTTGATGGTAAAAAAAAGGTAAACTGGATGAAAATGAAATTGATCAGAACGCAGAAGAGCAAAAGAAATTATTCAGTACAAATATGACCTCTCAGAAGAAAAATTTTTTTTACATTAACATAAGCCAAAGAAAACAGAAGAAGATTGCAGGAGATAAACCTAGTGAATTGGTCTAATGTTTCTCTGAAATCAAAGTACAGCCATAAATTGCCCGTAAGTGAACAGAAGACGAAAGGTCTTTTATCACTACTACAGAACAGAGAGTATGATTATGTCT
Source organism: Periplaneta americana (assembly GCF_040183065.1). Classification (NCBI taxonomy): domain Eukaryota; kingdom Metazoa; phylum Arthropoda; class Insecta; order Blattodea; family Blattidae; genus Periplaneta; species Periplaneta americana. The sequence continues at coordinate 75,229,751 of NC_091119.1, forward strand.
CGTAACCAGAACATAGTACGAAACGGAAATATAAAAATTGGAAATTTATCCTATGAAAAGGTGGTGAAGTTCAAATATCTTTGAGCAACAGTAACAAATCTAAATGACACTCGGGAGGAAATTAAACGCAGAATAAATATGGAAAATGCCTGTTATTATTCGGTTGAGAAGCTTTTGTCATCCAGCTTGCTATAAAAAATCTGAAAGTTAGAATTGATAAAACAGTTATATTACGAGTTGTTCTGTTTGGTTGTGAAACTTGGACTCCCACTTTCAGAGAGGAACAGAGGCTAAGGATACTCGAGAATAAGGTTCTTAGGAAAATATTTGGGGCTAAGAGGGATGAAGTTACAGGAGAATGGAGAAAGTTACACAACGTAGAATTGCACGCGTTGTATTCTTCATATGGTATAATTAGAAATATTACATCCAGACGTTTGAGATGGGCAGGGCATGTAGCACGTTATGGGCGAATCCAGAAATGCATATAGAGTATTAGTTGGGAGATCGGAGGGAAAAAGACCTTTGGGGAGGCCGAAACGTAGATGGGAGAACAATATAGAAATGGATTTGAGGGAGTTGGGATATGATGGTAGGGACTGGATTAATCTTGCTCAGGATAGGGACCGATGTCACGCTTATGTGAGGACGGCAATGAACCTCCGAGTTCCTTAAAAGCCATTTGTAAGAAAGTAACAGAGCAGAGTGAATCCTGAAGAATACAAACATTTCATTGAAGGTATTTCAACTATTAACCAACTTGCAGAGGTGTCAGAGGAGGAGGAAGAAGAATTATAAGATAAATGAAAATTAAGCAAATGTGTGTGACATATTCTCAGTGCACTTTTCAAGATAAATTAATATTATTGCTTTGTATTTCATTTAATAATACACAAAAGTGGTAAGTGCAACATATTTATTTTGATAAATGTGTGAAGTGTATACAACAATTTATTTAATACATGATTAATTATTGTATGCATTGTTAGAGAACTGTATTGTTGGACAGCAAATTAATAACAGACAATGCACATTTTTATATGTTATGTTTACTTTCTGAGAATAGATGTTAATTGTTGTGTAATTAGGTATTGAAAATTAAAATTCGTTTTTCTCAAAACTAAGAAAATAGTACTTACAACATGTGTGCACTAAGCCATCGTATGTTGGTACTATGATTTAACTCATCTTGATATTTTTCTTTAATGCTCTGACAATTTCTGGGCAAACTTCTGGAATTATTTCTCCGATAATCTGTTTTGAAATTCGCAAAAAGGTATTGAAGGCTTGTAAACGAATCCCCTGTCACCAAGAATCGTAAAGTCAGTGCGAACCTGGAATATTGACATATACAGACAATCAACCAAAAATACTGTTTTACATGCTTTGTTAATTACACAATAACATTCTTCAAAGGATTAATTGAGTTTAGTACAATAAATAGACCTACGTCCTATCTTGACTTCAGATTGGTTCTCGCATGTTGGTGGCTGATTTTTTAGTTTGGCCCAATTTTTATCAATAATTCTTCAGAATTGGTGGAAATCAGCCGAGTAATCCTAAGGTTTTTATACTGGCCGCTTATTGAAAGTTTATTGCATCTAACAAATTACTCCCTAGCAGCTTCTTGTAGCTACAGTCTGTAGGTCTACGTTTCTTTCTGTTGAAAATGTATCGTATTACTACCAAAGCGCAAATAGCAGTTAACAAAGCTTCCTCGTTTTCCATGGTCGTGCATCGTGCTAGATAGAATGGAACTAGAAAGGTGTTTGAGGCTTGCGCGCTGCTCAGATGGTTCGTATCGTGCGCACCGCTTGTTCGAGAGTGCACAATTTCCTCCGCCCATTACATGCAATGCCGCGTTACCGCCGCAGCGCGTCCGTGTATTCCCGGCCTTAGTTCGAACTTAGGGTTAAGATACAAATTAGATTTACTTTAAATGTTATTTGAAGTGATCGTGCTTCATTATTATTATTATTATTATTATTATTATTATTATTATTATTATTATTATTATTATTATTTATAATTATTATTAATTATTAATTTTTTGTTAGTTGTGTTTATTATTAATTGTCTTTATTGAGTGTAATTAGTTACCACTGCCACCGGGTATATATCCATTTGCAGTGTGCATACATCCATACATACATACATACATACATACATACATACATACATACATACATACATACATACATACATACATACATACATACATACATATGTTCAATGCTATTTTTTTAAGTGGAATCCTCTACAGTGTTTTACCAATTGCTTCAGGTGAATAAAGTTAAATACGTACGTTCTGATCAATTAGGAGAGTTATCATTATTTATTATTATCAAACACTTTCCCTAAACAGGGATTGCCTAGAAGACAAAGTATACCATTTACAAAACAAAATTTTGAATAGTACATATTACATGGATAATTTGTTATGAATATAAAAACCAATGCAAGAAAGAGAAAGAAGTAAATTACAGTGCAATGTCTTATCTGAGGTGATTTCTTAACAATGCAATCGAACCTTTCAACGCAAGTAAAGAAACATTGGTAATTATAGACGATGGCAAATGAAAAACCTTGCAAAAATCAACAAACTGCTTCAGGATGGATCCTCTTGCTCCGACCATCAAGTCTATTACTTCTATCTGTTGTAATTTATATTTGTCTTGATAATATGGCATTGTTGGTTCATAGATGAATTGTTTTTCCTTATGGACATCTTGCGGTTGGCTCTTGCAAGTCTCGAAACGAACTGTGGGACCAATTATAAAACCTCTACGATGGTCCTGGAAAGCGATCATATCTATCCTACGAGTACTGCCGATGGTTGATAGACCATGAACCTCTTCGAAAACGGTAAACCCCGTATTACGTAGTGCTTGAGCAATGGCGCTTCTTACTTTGTGGTGTCTGGTATTGCGCAAAGCCTCGCCATGCGGGCAAGAACCGAGGTCGTGTGGGAGAGTTTCTATCTCGCTGTCGCAATGACGGAAGCGGTTGTTGTCCATGGTTCTTCTTATGGCATGAAATGCTGCTATGCTACTAGCCATCTTCAAAGTGTCACGCCATTCGCTGCATGTTAGGCCTTTATGATGAGTTATCCTAGGTGGGGGATGTTCCGCGAAGAGTTCAACGCCCTATCCTTTGTTGGGTAGTTCACACCATTTCTTGAATTCGAGATCTCGTAATCTTGATCTAACTTTCTGTACATCGAGAAAACCCTCTTTAAGATTAAATAAGGTGTCGTCCGGTAGAAGTTGAAGTCTACTCAAACAGTCTGCACTCTCTTGAATAAGATCTCTATTAGTTAATGTAGGCCTATTCAAATTGGCGTGCTTGTGGAGATTGCGTAAGGAACTGAGGTGTTGTAGTACAGATTCCCATCGAGGTCGAAAGTGTCCAAGATCTTTAAATTTCCTGTGACTATGGATCATGCTGTCTGGGAGGTCAGAAGGAAGTTGTAGGATTTCTTTAAGGATACTCCGAATCATCTTATCTGAGTCTTCTAGGAATTTGAGGGGAATCCGTTCTAAAGGAATCGTTTGGAAAGGGTAAATGAGTGTTGGACAGATTAAAGAATGAAGGACAGAACATTTTTGGTCCGAATGGAGAAGGGGAGAGGAAGATATCCTAATTTACATGTCAGATGTTTCATGGTAGTTTTTGGGTCAAGGTAATTTCATCTTCAAAGTTTACACTTAGATAACGGATTGCCTCTCCTGGTGAAAGCGCCGTAATATCTCCTTGGAGCTTTCCTTTCACAATGTTTATGCACGTTGACTTGCACATATTAATGTCCAATCCGATTTCTTGGAATCCCTGAATAGCCATCCTGGTAAGTTCAGTCATATAACTGTGTCATCTGCAAAGCCGAGTATAGTTAATGCTTTCATGTCAGAATGTAGAGAGAAACCGAATTCCGAGGCTATTGTTTCTTCGGCAAGTTCTTCGAGTATGTGGTCAATAGCCATATTGTATTGCGCAGGAGAAAGGGGGGAACCTTGCATAACACCGCGCTTTATAGCAATTTCTTTTGTCCTAGAGTTGTCACTTTCAATTTGTGTATAGTTCTCTTCTTGTAAAGAATGAATGGGTTTGGAAAGTTTTGATGGAAGAGGAGAATGCTCGATAGTCAGTCGCAGTGTGTATGCCCTATATTATCAAACGCCTTCCGGATGTCGAGAAAAACGATTGTTGCGTTCATTTTGTCGTTTTTATTTTGTTGAAGTACTGACTGTAGGGTAGTGGTGTTCAGTATAGTGCCAGATAAATGAGTAAAACCTCGCTGGTAATCAGTAAAAGTTACAAATTCTCTTAATCTGAGGTCAAGAACTCTTTCGACTACTCTTCTTAACACCGAACAGATAGTGATCGGCCGCCAGTTAGAAGCGGAAGCCTCGTTTCCGGATTTAAAAATTAATACTGTTCTCGCTTGTTGGAAGCAGGATGGAACATAGCATGTTTCTAACATTCTGGTAGCGATTAGAGCGATGACATCAGAGACTGAATCTTCTCGAACAATCCGCATTAATACGTGGTCCGATCCAGGGAAGTGTCGACAGCTGTGTGTTGAACGGCGTTTGTCACTTCCTGTTTTGAAACTATGAAGTAGCAAGTTTCTTCCATTGTGAGTCGATCGGAGACAGGTAGAGTTATAGGATAGTAATTTATAGTACATTCATTACTATGCAAGTATTGTTGGTAATAGTGAGATTCTAAGTCTGCGATTGGAATTTTACATTGAGGACCATTGTTGTCAAGAACTCGACGAATAGCTTTCCTCTTTTGATTATGATACTGGAATTGAGTTAACTGGTAAATACATTTAGCATGTCTTCTTGCTCTATCCCGTTTAGTTTGTCGCTGAGGATTTGTGGATTGTGAATATTTGCGTTGAGTATCCAAAGCTTTGTTTTGCTTCCTCAATTCGTAATATCGACGAGCCGGATGCTTAGGACTCGGAAAACTATCAATCGCTTGGGCTAGAAATTTAGCAAAACTATCGACTTGTTTCGAGAAGGTCTTGTTATCGACCTATTCTTGAAATTTTGTTTTTCATACGCCAACATCTAATTAAAATTTTTCGAGAGAAGAATTGGATGAAATTGCTGCATGTGTATTAACTTCTGGAGAAAGTGATTGAGGAATGATATCATCATTAAGTTTAATGCGGGAATTTGCCTATCTGGATACAAGCATTTCTCTGTGGATATCCGGATAACCCTTACTTATGCAAACACTAATGCTCCTTTTATTAGAGAACAATTTTCCGCAATATTTGCAGGTTACAGGATTGGCCATTTCATTTACGAAGTTGAAATTATTTTAAGAATTATTTTTATTTTGCGCGCTTGTAGTCAGTAGCCTTTTCGATTGTATAACAGAGGGTTTATTAGGTTTGGAATAAAGAGTGGCACTAAGCATACCTTTTTCTCCCTGAGAAGGCTGTCCACACTCAATTTCGAGATCTACTACAGCTCGAATAATTGTATAATTTGTGTCTTCAGTTGGATTAGCGTCCTGAATGCCTACAGCTTGTGGTGTAATATACGAAGTGTCAGAAGAACGTTGTTTGTATGACTGCGGCTAATATGGATGGCTACAACTCTGTCCCCACAGAAAACTTTATCACAATAGCAGTATTTACTTTATTATCTTTATTCCACTATAGAGACTGCATGTAATCTCAATCTAGATAAATGCTAGATTTTAGGATAAACAGGGATGAAAGAATTAGGGTTGCCAGGTTGAACTATCGCCAAACCCGGAGATTTACGGTGCCTATAAAATTTATTATTATTATTATTATTATTATTATTATTATTATTACTATTATTGGGCGTATTATTGTTGTTGTTATTAGGCCTATTATTATTATTATTATTATTATTATTATTATTATTATTATTATATCCATTACAATTAATTATTGTTATATTTCATTTTGTATTGCAAGTTAAAGGATCGGTTAAAAATTCAACAATATCGGATTTGATTTGATAAATAAATTATTTGAAATGTGAAAAAAAAAAAAAACCGTTTTCAACAAGTTTCCTCATTTTAATGCCAGATTTGTGACTTTAGCAATTTATTTCTCCGTCAAAAAAAAAACAATCAAGGTGAAATTTTTAAGCATGACACAGAAAAATATGCTCTCTTAAATGAATATTAGTTAATTTTTTCAGAGCCTCACATAAGAAATTGTAAAGTTGTAAAAAATTCAGCAGTAATAAAATCTTTACTGTATTAAGAATAGACGTAGGCCTACCTTAAAATTTGTATTTCTTGGAACTCCTTACACATTCTAGAAGTCTCTTGTTTTCCAAGGCTATTTTGTAGAATACCTGACAGCTAACACTCAAGTTCATTTTAATACAAATGTCCGCTTTCACTAGTTCTATTGACATTCTGTTCCTGTCATCTGTCCACAAACCATTCATGACACTAAACACCCTTTCCACATGCGCGTTACTTGCTGTAATTGCATTATTACAACATAATAGGGGCCGTACTTTTGTCGAAAAAAGGTACCCAAAGTTTGCAACACTGATTTTTGTCTTTGTCTTGCATCAGTGTTGTTATCACTGCCTTTAAAATTGACCACTCATTGTAGAGTTCATTTCCGTCGAACTCGAAAGTAATTCGCAATTTCTTTGCTACGCGAACTAAGTCATTAAATGAGAACAGTGATGGGCTAGATAGATCAAGAACAGATATAACTGAGAATATGTTATTGTCACTAAAATCGCACCACTTGGCTAGATACTGCAACAATCTGTCATACACAGTGGTGAACTCTTTCATTACAGTTTGTTTTTCGGCCTCTGTGAGATTTTCAAGCGACATATTTACTTCAAAACCGAAAAACGAGTCCTTTTTACGACTTTCTTCTTGGGTTTTTACTCCCCACAAAATTTTGTGCACCTCGGTTGAAAGCGTATTTTCACATTCTAATATTTTAATCGCCTTACAGAAAATTGGAAGTGTACAATTAACAAAATACAGAAAACATTCTGCCACTGACAATGAATGTTCATTCACTTCATCTTCTTGAGAACATACAAATTTCCAAATTAAAGGATGCATTTCTTCTTCATCTTTTGCCAAATAATTCATTTTCAAAGCGCGCCACATTTTAACAAGGCGTTCAACAACTAATTGAAGGGACAACCATCGAACTGGAATATGACGCAAAATCTGAAAATAGTCCTGCTGAGCAAATTCACAGAAAGACCTAAGTTCCTCGACATTCTTACATGACGACGAGAAGTCGGAATATACCAGGGTTCGGCAAAATGATTTCCCCGAGTAGAAACATAAATAACGAGAGCAACATAGATCTTATTCAAACTTTTATTTTACCATCTTATAGAAGAATGTTTGCAATCTTGACATCACTTTGTTTTAAATGTAATATCGTCTAAATGTTTGCCCTCATGAGCTATACACTCCTCAGTGACTGTGCATCCTTCTTCCTCAAAAAAAAGTATGACTATATCATTTTAAATTGTGGAACAGAACAACAAACAGTAACACGCTCGTTGTGGGGAAGTCGCTGATGCATTTCTCGAGAGTTTTCTGAGGACCAATATGGAATGTTTTGTTTGTTGACGCACCCCGAAAAATGAAAATGAGCTTAGTCATTACTGAGCACAATTGCATCGCCTGAAACATTTTCCAGTATGGTCTTGCAAGCATCTTGGCGGTTGAGCCAGTCACGTTGCCGAATTTCCTGAACTACCTTAACTTTGCAGGGATGGATCTTGAGGTAGGTGTAAGATTCGCCTGACACTCAGATCAGATATTCCCAATAACGAAGCATGTTTAATGGTCGTGGAGATGAGGTAACAGAATGCCTCAATGCTGCGATATTCTCGGAAGCCCGAACGTTGCTACATCTACTAGACGACTTCTGTTTGAAAGTTGAAACTTTTTTCTGACATTTCTCACCCTTATCAGCAGGGTTTTCTTACCAGGAATTATTTCGTGTCGACCTACGTAAAAGTGGGTACCGGTACGAAATTGTCACAGAATTGCAACCACAGTCACTATTTTTTTTAAAAGCGCTCAACAACAAAATGCACGATGTTCACCTGTCCACGCCATGATGGTAACTGAAATGGCATGGCTTGTGCTGCTCAAAGGTATATGCCACTCAAGTGCAACTATCAAGAAACCTGTATGACGGCGGGGAGATCATTCTGTCGGACCCTGTATTTTGAAGACTAATGCCTCAACATCATAATTAAGGAATTTAAAACCAAATTTGGCACAATTATGCAGTACATGGCAACAAAAATAAAATTAGCCTTTACTATATTAGGATTTTTGTCATTCATTTTTCTGAGCACTGAATTGTATTTACTATAGTTAACAGTTGTATTGTCAGCAGAATAAGCTACAATGTTACTTAAACTAAGTCCATTTTCTGCAACAATTGATATAATTTTATTTGAAATGTCCTCAGCACTCTCATTAGTGTCTTTATAGAAGTCTAGAATATCGCTACGTTTTCCATGTTTTACAGAAAAATGTGTCACCACTAATGGGAAATGCTTCTTGTTACCTTTATTTGACGCATCTGAACCAATTGGGAATGGAGTAGTTTTTAAATCGTTCAGAAGCTTTTCCTGTGAGAATGGTAAAAGAACGCTTGTAACTAGGGCTTCACTTTTGGTTCGCGAACAACTAATTTTTTCGCTACTGAAGAGTCATTGAAAACACAAGAGTAAAGTTTATTCCCACAATCTTGTGAACTGTAGGAGTGGTGATGTTTTACACCATGAAATGTTGAAGCCAACTCAGTTGCTGTAACTTTATTATGTTCAACTAAATATCGTGGGGGGCATAAATTTCAGAATAGAATTAAGATTCCTACTTTGTACTCTGCAATGTTCTTTGTGCCTCTCTGATTCCAAATGCTTAGTCTATTAACAGCTTTAACTCTATCATACTTTACCGTAAACGAAACATTGCACACTTTACACCTGCACGAAAGTTCATCCTCTCCTTTTTTATAGCCAGTCCTTGTACTTATTATTCGTCAACCATTCATCACGAAAATAACTAAAGTATCTTTTTGCCGGATTCATAGTGAACACAACACAACACTAAAACAAACTCGCACAAGTTTCTGCACTTCGCATAATAGACTGCACTGCACTATAAAGCTGTAAGAACTGACTTGTGAAGGAAGGAAGTCAATATTGAGCTTTAAATTTGCAATGTTCCATTGTTACGCATTCAAATTTCGTTAAAATATTGCTTCAAAACTTTATTAATTGCAAAATTTAATTGAAAATATTTGATTGAAGTTATATTTCTGAAATATATTATGATCATATCAAAATTATATGTTTTAATTTTATATTTACGTCATATTTCATTGCTGGTGATTGTTGGCGTAGTGTGAGAGACTAGTGTCTGATGTGCAAAAAGAGAAGCGCGCTAAACATCAACACTACCACAGACACTCACTTTCAAAGTTATAATTATGCTTGCGTCATTGTAAGCCCGATACAGACGTTCACTTTTAAAGTTATTTGATGGACAGTGAATTTTTACTACCACATTGCTAATTATTAACATTTCAAACGCAATTTCTCCGGGCAAAGATTTCCTGTCGGCCGGAGATGGATTCATAAAACCGGGCACTCCGGGCGGCGCCCGGAGATCTGGCAACCCTAGAAAGAATACGAGTAATATAAGTTAATATAATTCACTGCACACACAATTTCTCGTTGCTAAGTCAACAAATTAGTCTCGAAATCACAAATAATAAAATGCTGTTTTTTTTAAGTGAAAATGCTTACGAAAAATCCTGTTAACAGCCTTAGACGTTCCTGGTATTTGACATTCCAAAACGCATATATAAGATCGGGATCACTTTGAACAACACTGCAGAAATATTGCATTATTCGTCTCCAATAACATAGCAAATATATAAACAAAACGTTCATAAGAGCATGGGTCCGCAAATCCTTCGTTAGGGAGTTATGAAAGGAATTTCCTGTAGTGACCCCTGATCATGTAGTAATCCACCTCAAACTTGCATTTTTCCCATTTTCTTCATTACAGTTGGTCATGACATTTGTTTTGTCTCGTCTGATTATCTTTTGTTCTGTTTTAAGTCATCTTTCTTACTCGGTTATTTAACGTCGCTGTATCAACTACGAGGTTATTTAGCGCCGATGAGATTGGTGATAGTGAGATGATATTTGGCGAGATGAGGCCATGGATTCGCCACAGATTACCTGACATTTGCCTTCCGGTTGGGAAAAACCTCGGAAAAACCCAACTAGGTAGTCAGTCCAAGCGAGAATTGAACCCGCGCCCGAGCGCAACTCCAGATCGGTAGGCAAGCGCTTTAACCGACTGAGCTACGCCGGTGGCTGTTTTGTGCTATTCACAGTAACTTTCATCACATCACAAATACAAGATAAGAATCTATGTATTTAACTCTGCCAGTAAAAATAGATCTATTACATAAATCAATAAGTAGTTACATAAATAAACAGATAAACAAGTAAATAAGTGACTAAATAAATAAGCAAGTATTTAAGTAAACAATAAATAAACAAACAAATAAATAAGTTAAAATAAATAAACAAATAAATAATTAAATAAATAAACAAACATATATATACTTACTTACAAATGGCTTTTAAGGAACCCGCAGGCTCATTGCCGCCCTCACATAAGCCTGCCATCGGTCCCTATCCTGTGCAAGATTAATCCAGTCCCTATCACCATAACCCACCTCCCTCAAATCCATTTTAATATTATCCTCCCATCTACGTTTTGGCCTCCCCAAAGGTATCTTTCCCTCCGATCTCCCAACTAACACTCTATATGCATTTCTGGATTCGCCATACGTGCTATATGCCTTGCCCATCTCAAACGTCTAGATTTAATGTTCTCAATTATGTCGTGTGAAGAATGCAATGCGTGCAGTTCTGCGCTATATAACTTTCACAATTCTTCCGTAACTTCATCCCTCTTAGTCCGAAATATTTTTCTAAGAACCTTATTTTCGAACAGCCTTAATCTCTGTTCCTCTGTCAAAGTGAGAGTCCAAGTTTCACAACCATACACAACAACCGGTAATATAACTGTTTTATAAATTCTAACTTTCAGATTTTTTAACAGGAAACTAGATGACAAATGCTTCTCAAACGAATAATAACAGGCATTTCCCATATTTAATCTGTGTTTCATTTCCTCTGGAGTGTCATTTATTCCTTTTTATTTCTTACTGTTTCTCCGAAATATTTTCAAAGGATAAATTTTCACTTTTCATATTTCCATTTTGTGTGTTCTGCTTACGAAACGTAATCATATAGTTTGTATTTTCGAGAATTAATTTCCAAACTTATCTCATTACTTGCTTCAAGTAATATTCCCGTGTTTTTCCACATAGTTTGTGGATTTTCTCCTAACATATCACATTATCCGCATGAACAAATAGCAGCAATAATAATAATAATAATAATAATAATAATAATAATAATAATAATAATAGTAATAACAATATAAATGATTGGTTGATTGGCAAACTTACTCGTGTTAAATTACATAAGCAACTGTGGCTTACAGCTGTTTCGGCGCTTTGACACCATTCTCAGAGCCTACTACGTAGATCTCGGCGTCATCTAGAACTTCGCTGCCTGTTGTGGGGGGTGCTGTTGCATGTTGAAAAATGTTGAAACGTGGAGTCAAATAGTGTGTGTTCTGAAATTGATCTGTGTTTTGAGAATTTTATCAGGGTGTGTTTATTTCATATTGTTCTAGTGTGTTGAGTTTTTGGTTTTTGGGTTGTTCAATATGTGTAGGATTTCCATATCTGCATTTATGTTATTGTATGTGTGGTTAGCATTAGTTATGTGTTCGGCGTATGTGGATGTATTGTGTCCTCTGGTTATTGCTTTAATGTGTTTTTTGTATCGTGTTTGGAATGATCTGCCTGTCTGTCCAATGTAGAACTTGTCGCAACTATTACATGTGAGTTTGTATAGGCCTGTGTGATTGTATTTATTCGTTTGTGTTGTTTGTGTGTTGAGATGTCTTTGTAGTGTGTTTTCTGTTCTGTATGCTATGTTGTATTTCTGCTTTCTGAATGAAGATGCGATCTTATGTGTGCTTTTGTTTTCATATATTAGTGTGATATATTTCTTGTGTTCTTGTGATTGTGTTGTGTTTTGTGTGTTATTGTGTTTGTTAAGTTTTTGTTTTGTCTTTCTTATGATATTGTCTATTATGTTTGGACTGTAACCGTTTTTTTGTGCTATGTATTTGATTGTGTTCACTTCTTCACTGTAGTGTTGTTGGCTCATGGATAGGCTATGTTGAGTAATCTGTGTACCATTGTCCTGAATGCAGCATGTTTATGTTGTAGGGGGTGGTTAGATGTGTTGTGTATGTGTGTGGTGGTGGTTGTTGGTTTTCTGTATATTTTGAAGGTGCGTTTGTTGTCAATTTTTGTTATGGTGATGTCTAGGAAATTTATGGACTATTTTGTTCATGTATTGGTGTAGTTTGTGTATTTGTCGTTTGTTTCCTTTGTATAGCATGAGTATGTCTTCTACGTATCTATGCCAGTATATTATGTTGTCTGGATATTTGTTGTGGTCATTGTTGAGTATGTATGTTTGTTCTACACAAACACACATACAATAACATAAATACAGACATAGAAATCCTACACATACAACTCAAAAACGAAAAACTCAACACTCTAGAACAATATGAAATATACACACACACTAAAACACACCCTGATCAAATTCTCAACACATAGATCAATTTCAGAACACACACTATTTGACTCCATGTTTCAACACTTATCAACATGCAAACGCACCCCCACAACAGGCAGCGAAGTTCGAGATGACGCCGAGATCTAGTAGGCTCTGAGGATGGTGTGAAAGAAGCACCGAAACAGCTGAAAGTCACAGTTGCTTATGTAATTTAACACGAGTAAGTTTGCCAATCAACCAATCATGTATATTTAAGTGTTAAAAGTAGTATACGCAAGATTCAAGATGGATAATAATAATAATAATAATAATAATAATAATAATAATAATAATAATCGTAAGACGATATGTCCCATCTCGATGCAAGACGTAAAGAGGTTTTTTTCTTAAGTTAGAGGGACAGATGTAGGGATTTGAACCCAAGTAATAGATACAGCACAGTGAAGTACTGTGGAAGATTTGCCCGAATCGTCACAAGCATCTGGGAGGGGCCAGAATCAGCTCTGTTATTAGACACCATAAAATGTTTCCTGTACAAGCTGCATTCCCTAATTACAAGTAACGATTCGCAGAACGGCCTGTAATTGCAGCAAATTGCAAGTCAAACCCAATCTGTCCTCAAGTAGCATCTTATGTATTGTCTGTAGTCTTTGCCCTCAATAGTACGGTGTTCAGGTTTACGTACGCCCTTGACGAGCACACATACATGGTGGGGTAAACCTCGGTGCTCTAGTTGTTATCATGTTGATCATTAGGACAGAGGTTCGCGGTTCAAAAACCGATCGAGGTCGCAAATTTTTAAGGACGAAAGTATTTAGCACGGCTTCCTCTAAGAGGGAGGTAAAAATTCGGATTCAGTGAGGTAATTTCATGACAATAAGCGTGTTTCTCGTAGGCTCCAAGTAAAATTTCCCGGACATATCTCGCAAATTTACATTTTCTTATGCACTTATCACAACAATTCTTACAAATCACTCCACTCTTGTAAATTCCTTAATACTGTACATTAGGATGCATAATTAAACTGTAAAGAATCAAGTTCCCAAAGTCGTATGATTTGTAACAATTTTTTTGATAAGTGCGTAAGAATGATGTCATTTTTAGTTAAAAATTGAAAATATAAAATCTGTGCAAAACAATTAACAACATATTTTTATCTTCAGAACACTAGCCAAATAAAGAAATGACACTTGTGTATAGTTCAGTATCTATTTGTAATATTTGTTTACCCTTAAAACTAATGTAACTTCGAAAATATTGAAATTAGGACAAATGTTTATATGACATTTTTTGCTCAGAATGTCTTCAGAACTAAGCTCCGTAAGGGATGGTAAATCCTCGTGAATCACCCTGTATGTATACGTAAGTTATATTTACAGGTTAATTGCACAAGTACCTTAAGCCTATAGTAAGGTTATGATCATCTCTCCTGTTTTTAACATCGTGTTATGGATGACATGTGCAATGATGTAGAAATCGAAGGAGGTTTTGATGATTGGATGTGCAGAGAAATTACACTTAATAATAATTGTACAAGATGTGATGCCACGATAGATATTCCAAAATAAATGTTTGTATTGTGATGAATTTACTTATGGTACTAGTATTTTTAGCCAGTATTTCAGCATTCAGATTTCTTTTGTTTCCATAGAAACTAGATTAAATATGGGAATGTTAACTTACGATAAATATGCATACTGGTAAGTACTAAAAATTATTTACATCGTACAATTTTTTTTCTGAATTCTATCATGTTGTTAAGCAATTCTGATTTGGTAATTTCCTAGTACCTGGTACTCATTACATAGGTCGTTTTTGTGTTTACACAGTGGTTCCTTTCTGAAAAGAAAAACGATAAAAATATTTTCTTTTGCCGGAAATGAACTACAACCTAAACTAACCTAACCTAACCTAAGAACACATTATTGTAGATAACAATAAAAATATTTTCTTTTGTCGGAAATGAACTACAACCTAAATTAAACTAACCTAACCTAACCTAAGAACACATTAAAAATATATTACAAACTGATTAGAATCACATCTAGTAACAAACTATTAAAATTCTTTTCAGAAAGGAGCCACTGTATAAACATAAAAACGGCCTATGTAACGAGTACCGGGTACTAGGAAACTACCTATACTTTTGATAATATAACGTGATAAAAGTTTTTTTTCTCTTAAAGCAAACCTACAATTTAGCTATATATGAATTGATGAATTGTAGTAGTACCAATAATTTTAGTCAAATGGCTGCGCTAGCAACAATACTTTTTTCTTTTGCTTTTAAGGGGCATTTTCTCCAAATTAAATTAAACTTGGTATATTATCCCGCAGCTGAAAAATCATGTGAAGTTAAAATGAAACTTTAATACGTATCAAACAAAAAAAACTCGATTAAAAGAAAAAGACTACTTACAAAAGCGCACTACGTACAGATGAATTGCTGGCGATTTAGAATTCATTTATTGTATTTGTAATTAAACGTAATTTTGCCAGCACCTTCGCATAATTGCGTACAAAATAGAAATTCGTATAACTGGTTGACGTATATTCCATGTTCTACTAATCTACTGTATTTGCGAACTGTATTCTTATACTGATTTCAGCTTTCATGTTGTCATTTTAGTTGTAAGATCTTTCCAAACATTCAAAGTTGTTCACACGATTAAAAGAACAGAGATGTTCTTCGAAATGAAATCACATAAAAGTATTAAATTTTTATGTAATTTGATAATTCCGTGAAATGAATGTCGTATGACACTCATATCGGTGAGATGTTAGTATCTACGGTCAGGGGAATTTTTTCGTGGGTCATTTGGATTTTTGTCTACAGAGAGCGTCTGTGTGTTTCAAGCTGGGCCATTAGGTTGACAAGGACTCTACTCTACTCGGGTGGACATCGTTTCCGCAAGAAAAGAAACGAAAATCATAATCAACTTCCTTACCAATACGGATGCGTCTAATAACTCTTTTCCGTAACTTCGGCATTGCCTAGAAACAAACACATTACGATTACTTAAATGATAGTATTTGTTTCTTCTAATAAGGATTATTGTGAGCTATATATTTTCTAAACTTGTTATAATTTTAATCTGGCAAATTCATCGTTTGACAACGCTTGGTTTATATTAATAGGAAAATTAGTTACGATGTGCCCAACAAAGAAAAGAAATGAAATTACAATTTCGTTTATCACACAGCCATCAATTTAAAATGTCCAACACAATTATTCCGTTTTACAGTTAGTAGAGCAGCTGGCTACGGACTGGAAGGTCCGGGGTTCGATCAGGTGGTGACAGGATTTTTTCTCGTTGCCAAACAACTTTCAGAACGGCCCCGAGACTCACTTAACCTCCTATAAAATTGAGTACCGGGTCTTTCCCGGGGGTAAAAGGCGGTCAGAGCGTGGTGCCGATCACACCACCTCATTCTAATGCCGAGGTCATGGAAAGCATGGGGCTCTACCTCCATGCCCCCCAAGTGCCTTCATGGCATGTTACGGGGATTCTTTACCTCATACTTTTCTTCATCCATCTTTTTTTTCTCCCATCTTGATTCTGACTATTTTTACTCATTTTGTTGCATTTCCCATTTCTCTCTCCCCTTCCTCCAGTCTTACACTTTTCCTTCTTTTAACCTCCGACTTTAATACCTTTTCCCCTTTGTCCTCTTTCATTTCTTCCACTTCTCCCGCCTCTTCCGCCTCTCCCTCCTCCAGTCTCTTATTCCTATTCCTCCTGTTTCACTCATTTCTCCCCTCCCATCTTTTCAACTCTTCCACCTCT
This sequence comes from Periplaneta americana, assembly GCF_040183065.1. Classification (NCBI taxonomy): domain Eukaryota; kingdom Metazoa; phylum Arthropoda; class Insecta; order Blattodea; family Blattidae; genus Periplaneta; species Periplaneta americana. The sequence goes on from NC_091119.1 coordinate 75,246,303, forward strand.
TCCTTTTCACCTCTCCCTCCTGTTCCACCTTTTCACCTCTCTCTCCTCTTTCACTTCTTCCTCCGCTTCCACGTTTTCTTTATCTTCTTCACTGACTTTTTATTATGTTTTTTGAGGCTCAATTAAAATCTTATGGAGATCAATACACAATGATGCAAAAAATGTGGTTTTTGAAGACAATTTATTACTTCAAAATGCAGAAACTGAATGTTGGTAAAACTAATAATAATTAATCATCTTTCAAATAATAAAAATTAAAAATGATTCTCTATGTGACCGCCATTTTCCCGTACAACCATTTGTAGGCGTCTTCTCCATTGTCCAATAGCACTAGATATCTGTCTTTGATCAAGCCTGTCCCAACATTCAAGAAGGCGTTGTCTTAAATTTTCAATATTACCTACGAATTCTTGTTTTGTAGTAAACCGCTTTTTGTAGTTGACTCCATACAAAATAGTCCATATGATTGAGATCTCGTTTCAAACTCCAGCGGAAACCATCAGAGAATCTGAGAAATGCGATCTTTCAAGCAATAATCTCTCAGGAGGGATATCATGTCCGTATATTGCTAATCAATCCTTGTACACTTGAAACAGACCATTCTCGCTGAGCGTAGTTCCTTAGAATTTGTCGGTCAGATGAATTATCATATTGGTGCAAATGTTTAATGAAAATCTTGTCATCGTTCGTTAAGCAACCCATTATTCACAAAATGAGAACTCAAAACCATCTCAAAACGGAAGAAAACAAATGATGATAGCATAACAAACGGCTTGGCCTGCTGAACTCGTAAGACCATAATGCTTAGTTCGGCATAAACGATCGATTTTGCACTGACTTACAAAAAATAAAAAATAAAGTTTAATAAATGGTAAAAAGTTAAATATTACAGTACTTTCCCGATCTACAAGGACTGTGAAATTTGCCTGTAAAATAAACTTTCAAGTGAAATCATTAGCTACTGGCAGGGCCGCCGACAGGATTTATGGGTCCCCGTGCAATATTGTGCTCGGGCCCCATTGAAAAAAAAGTTAAAAATGACAGTTACCAATTATTCTGACTATAATAAATAAAAGGTAACCCCATACACAGATACGAATCTAAAAATATACACTTTTGTTACATTGAAAACTTTTAGCAAAACTTCACATTAGCACAATATATTACGCTTCTTTTTCAGTAGGGCCTGCATAGTATGTTTCATGACGAAACTTTCGTCTTTTCGTGGTCGTTTGTTTCGTTTTGTTTTCATAAAACACTATTCTTAAACAGCTGTACTTTCTGACTTGCAGGCCAACATCAACAAACAACTCTCCTTGACTTCACTGATGCAAGGTCATCAAGGCTTAGCGAGATCGCTCTCCAGACTAAGGAGGCCAAGGTTACTCAGTCTTTCTTGGCACATTGTTACTCTGAATACAATTTCCATGCACGTTTATCAGTACCTTACACACAAATTAGAAGGTTCTAATACTAGTTTTGTCCTGAACATTTATTTTTCTCACAGGAAAAGTAATGTTGTAACATGGGACAACCCTGTCTCACCACAACTCATACTATAACCTTGGATAAATTTAATTTACAATGGCATTTGATTTCCATGATGCTGGGCAATTCAAATTCATATTTTTTTACGCATAAAGATAATACCTCTACCTTAATTTGTTACTGCATAACAACCAAGAAAAGTGTCCTCTGCAAAAACTTTTAACAATGGCGTAATGAACATGACTCCCTCTCGCTCGATGGACTTACTGCATCCCATTGCAGACTATCCGAGGAGGAAAATATGTAACCGTACTGTACGTAACAGATAGAGCCACTAATTTCAGACAAACACCTGTGTCCCATATTACCACCTTCCAGTGTTGCCAACTGGACGGAAATTCCGTCAAAACTGGCGGATTTTCAACGTAGCGGACGGGAAAAAAATTGCTTTGACAGGTGACGGATTTTCTGGCGGAAATTACGATTTATATCATATTTTGACATTTTTAGCTGCTGTCATTTTTAATTGTTTAATTGTTGGGAGATTTTACTCTTTATTTGAACAGTCCTGCCTGTTCCGAACTATGTTTAAGAATCCCCATTTTCAAATTTCCTCGTAATCAAGTTAGATGTTGACGAATCAGGGGCGGCTTTCGAAGAGGGGCTGCGGAGCTGCAGCACCCCCAGACATTTGTGACTCTTGTCTCATTTTATGTTATGAAATACATTTATTATATAGTCTCTATTTAGCGATTCGAATTTTTTTTAATCTCGCTCTCATTGACATGCACGCAATCGTTAGTGAAGTCACTTCCTCCTCTGGTGCTGCCAGAGCGAAGCCAGAGACAAGGACTATGGGTGAAGCCACTTCCTCCCCTGGAGCTGCCAGTCTCTTCTCGGATGCTTTGCGCGTTAGTTTTACCCCTCCCCTGCTGCCCCTGGCCATGAATCCAGAGTCACCAGGTGCTGCAAAATTTGCAGCAACTTTTCAGTAGCGCGTAGTTTTAAATACATTTTTTTTAATGTTGTGAGTATAAGAAGTGTAACAATGTTTAATTCTGTACAATATTTACAGTCTATTCAGTTCAGTACCTTAACAGTTCAGGAGAAATGTGAAATTGTCAATCAGTTGAATCTCATAACGGAAAGAGCCGCTAAACAAAATTGAAAGACTGGCATATTTTTTGCTGATTTATCCAGTATCCCTGCTTTCTTCTCTTAATCTCTACTTAGTCTGTATTAGATTAATGTGTTTTAAAGACAATTCCATCAGCTGGGGCAACAAGATGGAGTTTTAAAATAAGAACAGTAAATGTTGTTCATGAGAACAAGGAGCCATTGCTATAATCCCGGAATCTTGTCTCGCAGGATTCTTTGAAATGTCAGTAAATCTACTGACATGAGCCTTTCTCATTTAAACACGCTTAAATGCCATCGACCTGGGCCGGGATCGAACCCACAAAGACTATGCTACCGAGGTCGACTCTGCATATCAAGCTTTGTTAATGTCATACAGACAATATGGAACAGTGCACAGTTGAGCAGCGAGATCTATGAAAATGAAAACTTTAAAAAGCGTCGTAAGGTCGAAGGGATTCAGACAAGGGTTGCAGCAACTAAGGAAGTGTGTGACCTCATTATCACACAAGCTAACACCCGATTCCAATTCATAGATCATCTGATATTATCTTCTCTTCTGTGTCAAGAAAAATTTGAATGCTACAAAAGCTCATTTCCTGAAAATGACCTAAATGTATGTGTGAAGCTTTTTTTAATGTTCGATAAAGACAAACTAAAAACGTAACTCACTGTGTTGTATCAGAGACAAGAATTCAGAAATATCAGTGACGCAGTCAAGCTCTTGCAGTTTCTTCTATCAGAGAACTTGCAGGCCTCATTTTCAGAAGTTGTGGAACTACCACAGTCTAATAGATACAGTCACGTAACTCATACGTATAAAATATGCCAACATTTGACAGCTGGCGCGACAGTAGCCCTCTAGCAGCAGGCAAGTTAAAAGTGTGCACACGACATATGATAACACATCAGAAAACGGGTTTTGCGTAATTTATTTTATATGTTTATGCTATACAATAAGTGTATATGGTTCTTATTAATTCTACTTTAGAATCCTGGAAGAATTTCACACGCAGTTCATCTACAAGTTTCAGAAGCTGGGAATAAACGTAATTCTTTCTGCTCCTTACAACTGAATCATGGCCCTGATCACGTATCATGGTTTGAAATAATATAATTGTTCGTGCTTGGTCGGTTAATTCAATTCATTCCTAATTATATTTATGAATCATTGGAACTTTGTATTTCCTGTGAGAAGAGTAAAAATTAGTACCTTCAAAATTGCAGGGGCATAGCTCGTAGGGTACATCGCGTGGTGAACTCCTCCCCCTATTTCCTGAGAAATTAACGATTTTGCATACCGCAAATTGGGGTAAACTCAGCCGCTGAGGTAAACTTGAAAATAAAGAAAAGGGGAGGATTTAAACATGAATATGAAGTTCATTATTTTTCCATTTCTTAAGAACCGATATTTCCTTTACTATTTTGAGTCACAAATAGTGCTGATGTTATGGTTTAAAATGTTATGGTAAGTTTACCGCATTGTACATTACATTTCCAGTTTTCACACATAATGCCTAATGTTAACTTATCCTACCTATATAATACGTAATTTACATGCACTTACTGTTAATATGACGTAGGTGAGAACAAATGAATACACAATTTTGTTGAAAAAATTGTAACTTCAATTAACTCAGAAAATGTAGGCCTAATTTTATTTTCAGAGCAGAAGTGGTGTAAGTCAAAAATGGGTAATGAGGGGTTAAAGTAAACATTCTGTAAAATACAGCGCAAAGTGGCAATTAATATTGAATGTATTTAAACTATTAATAGTCAGTGAATAGCACGAAGGATATATTAATTGCTACTTTGCGCTGTATTTTACAGAATTTTTACTTTCGACCTCATTACCAGATTTTGACTTATACCACTTCTGCACTGAACGGCTCAAATAATCACTGGGAATGTAAAATCAACACCAATAACAGTCATGCAAATTATTACAGAAAAGATTGCTTTTTATATTAAATTTAAAAAGGCTCTTTTATTTCTTGAGAACTTAATAAGTCTGCCACATGAATCTACACCAACACATCAGAAATTTATCGACACAGTCTGGATTTATTCAAGAAGTGAATATTTTTCAAAAGGATTACTATACTCCATGAATTCTTGCAAAATTAACACCATGATACCTACTTGAATGCTATATAACATTCTTGAAAAATATAAAGAAAAAAACACGAATACAAAAATTATGCATTAAAAACTGTAGATATATTATCCAAAATCGGAATGGTTACACATTTACCAGGGGCGTATTTTGCGGGCTACCGGGGCTGCCGGCGGTAGCCCAAGGAAATTACAAAAGAAAAAGTTTATAATATAACATAATGTAATAATTTTGTATTATTAGTTTTACCATAGTAATTAAAATTAAAGTAATTGTTAGATATATTTTGTGTAATAATAGGGTCAGCGGTAGCCCAAACCCTTTAACCAGTATACGCCACTGACATTTACACATATGATCTCTGCAAAAAAAAATGATATAGGACTGTAAGAGGTATTTACTTTGTTTTTATTTAAACTGTCCTTCCTGACATACAAATAGGTAACTGATAAGTAATAAATGTTTTACAGAACACAATACGTAGGCTACCTACAACGTGGATTATTGGTTATGACTGAGTTATGATTTTCTCTTGGTCTTTAGGAAATCTGAAGAACGACAAATTCGGAGATTTAAACTTGATGTTACTGCAATTTTCGTCATTGCACACATTGCCTTTATTCCGACGCATGATTAAAACGTCATTATAACATCTCGCATCTCTTTAAAGCACATGCTGGCTGTATCAACCCTATGACCAGTGCCTTGCCTGCCGCTTGGGCGCTAGTGTCGCGAATGTTGGCAAAAAAAGTGTTGAAGTTGCGCGACTGTACGTATTAGACTGTGGAACTACTACGCATAGCTATCACCATACCAATGACAACTTCCGAACCAGAACGTTGCTTTTAGTGTTTGAAAAGAGTGAAATCCTATCTTAGAAATACGATGAGAGAAGAGAGACTGACTGCATTAGCTATGTTTTCCATTGTAAAGACTATGTTAAACGACATATCGGATTTTAATAAGATGATGATTCAAAGTCCGCAACCTACAAGACAAGGCGCATGGAACTAATCTTTAAATAAGATAATTTGCATGGTTTATTTTTAAATGCAGCCCCCCTGAATTCAATACCCACGAGCCGCCACTGTGACGAATTATTATTTTATTCAGAATTGGTAAGTCGTGTTAAAATTTGCTTTATATATATATGGTTTTATTTTTTTTTTTATTTTGACGGATTCTGACGGATTTCCAGGGGCCTGTTTCTCAAAACTCACGGACTAGTAATACTAGTCTGTACAGTAGTAATAATAGTTTGTTTTACAAGTCTGTGTTTCTAGAAACTACAAGGGTAAAGTAGTAGTTACCAGTTCACAGACTAGTAATATTGGTTGATTTCACCAGTTCCTAAGAGATTCTGTTTCTCAAAATGCTAATCTAGTTGATTATACTAGTATTCAACAGGAATAATCCTACAAGACTCTAAAGACTGGTGATTTCTATATTATCAGTTACCAGTGACAACCTTTCTCAGATAATCAAAACAAAATATTGTAGTTATTTTTTTAATATATGTGGTTTAGTGATTCCGATTGAAGTAGTAAAGAAGTTGTTGTGGGAAGAGCTAAAACTATATCGAGAAGGAACAATTATTATCCCTTTACAGGAGCATTGTTTAAATATAATGAACGGTTTAAATAAAGTGCTGAAAAGCTTGGAGAGTTGTTATATATAGTGGGACCTGCCATAACAAGACAAACAAATAGAAGTCACGCATTATCAGCAAAGCTTCAAATACAAATTGCTCAACAAATCGGGATGTTGATTATTTTCCAATGCCATCTGGTTTTTCTGCCCTAGACCAGCAACACATGCAGAATTTTTGTCCTAATAATCTGATACCAATTCATCAACTGCAGTAATTTTCGCTGGCTTTCCTCCTCCACTGGCAGTTCTTCTGACATTGTCAACTTTAGCCTACAAATTAAATACAAAATGACATTAATTTACGAATAGATTAAACGTAAAACTGAAAAAAAAAAAAAAAAAAAAAAAAAACTAATTTTTCAAGTCATAAGTGGCATTCATGTCGCCAGTAGACCCACTAGCTACTTAATGTGTTCATATTATGATACTGTGAACTGAATTGGTACTCCTCGTCAAAGTTGCTTTCTTAATGTTGGGCCAGTAAGTGTCCCTAACGTATGCATAATCTTTGTTCTGAGGTATCAGTTCCATAGCCTCACATATTACAAATTTTTTTGTCCATTCGTTTACTTTATCATTTTTTTGTTACTATGCTTGAAAAAGCACCAAATAATACATCCTTTGATTCATTAATCATATTGAGTATAGTTAATTTGCTTTCAATTGATGGAATTTCAAGAAAAGAGAGAAGTAAAAACCAAAACACAAACAACTTAGCCTTCTAAACTCAAATAACAATACCTACCAATGACTATAAACAAATGAACTCAATCAGCTAACTAGTGAAATAGATCATGTGACTAGTGAAAAAGTGTCACAAGTTACTAGACTGGTGAAATAGTTTGAGAAACAGAATCTACTAGAGCTGGTGAAATATACTCTGGTAACTAGTAACTGGTGAACTACTAAACTAGTATTTTTTAGAAACAGGCCCCTGGTGTTATACTGACGGGGATACAATTTATGTGTTGGCAACACTGCCACCTTCTCCTCTATGCAGTGATATGGCAGCACCACAAGAGTCAGTACAAAAATATGTCGAAATGACATGCAGTTTATCATATTGTGCTGTACCAACTGGATGTATATCGAAGGAAATGTGAAATATTTCGTTCTGATTTGGTTTAGATTGTCTGGCAAGAAACTTGATGTGTCCACAGAACAATCAATATCCAATAAGATATTGAAAGAGTTTTGTGTATGGTGCATATATGGCGTTGTGGGAATCTGCGACTCAAATCGCATACGCTGCGTCACTACATTGCTACAATTGTGTGTATAGTGCAGCTATCTAACAATACTTCCCAGTTCGTAATACCAGTGACATGTCACTGCACATTCAAAAACGTATGTACTGAACCATCTCCCAAACATAAGTAACAGCCATATCACAGTCTACTATATACCACATCTGTGGAGTAACGGTTAGCGCGTCTAGCCGCGAAACCAGGTAGCACGGGTTCTATTCCCGGTCGGGGCAAGTTACTTGGTTGAGGTTTTTTCCGGGGTTTTCCCTCAATCCAATATGAGCAAATGCTGGGTAACTTTCGATCTTGGATCCCGGACTCGTTTTCACCGGCATTATCACCTTCATCTCATTCGGACGCTAAATAACCTAAGCTGTTGATAAAGCGTCGTAAAATAACCTACAAAAAAATCTACTATATACAGTCACGAAGCTTGGGATGATCTTTTGCCAACGAGTTGCATTTCTCGCGATAATTGCTAGCCGCTTGGAGCGCTGTTAGTACTAGGAACAATAGACTGTGTCACTGCCATCGTGACCTAATACAGGCCGTAAACCATACTATGTGACTCCATGGATAAATATACTGTATAATAGGATACTAGAGGCGCTGTTGTAGAAATTGATCGTGCTGCCATCTATATGCGGTTAGAGGCGTTATTACATCTAGCAGCGCACCAAGTAGCGAAAAGAGTAACTACTCCATGCATCCAGCAGCGCACCCAAGTTGCAAAAATAATAATTACTCCGCGCATCTAGCAGCGCACCTGGCGGCGAAAAGTTGAACTATATGCAGTAAATATTCCTCCCCCCCCCCCAAACTCCTCAATTTAAAGTAAAACTTTAAAATTTTTATTCCTCACATCTTTCACTGAAAATTGTTATTGGAGCCAATAGTTGGAAGAGACGGTCTATTTTACACTACCTTATAATGTAACTAATTAAAATACAGCCAACAGGGACAGAAAATAAAAGAAAACAAGGTTAGATAATTGGGATTTTATTCTTTAGGTAATAGTGTATAGTGCACTTTAAGTCTGCAAAAACTAGTTACATAATTGAAATTATTATATTACAGTATACTATTTTATAATACATTTAACAACGCAATTTTGACAAGGTCCATCATATCACTGTTTAACATACACTACATGTGCACTAGGGTTACCAGATTGTAACAATTTAAAAGCAGGTCATTTTAAATGAAAAAGAATTTTCCATATAAAAGCAGGGCATAATAGACTAACTTGATACTTGACGTGACGTCTTTTTACATTCTGTTATATAATAAAGTAATTTGTTTGTCTTTGTACAATAAAACTGATACAAAACTATTATCATGAATAGAATTGAAGTATACGGATTCTAAATTAGCTTTTACCTTATTTAATTTTCGGATTGTTAATACTTCTCTGGTGACTCGACTTGTTTGAGCAAGGATTTTACAAACATAATTCCTCTAATGGACCCCAACTCAATAGTTACTCTCTTTTGTCCATTGGGAATTGGCAAGAAAGAAAAGCAGGACAATTTCTGATTTTTACGAACCCTGGCAGGATGCAGGACATGTCAAGCGAAATCCAGAACATCTGGTAATCCTATACACACAGATACATTTACATATTTAGGGTGCAGTACATTGGTAAAGTCTATACAACAAATTGAATAATTGAAATTGTGGGGCCCAGTCGGATAAGAGAAAAAGCCACATCTATATATTTATATTTTGGAATGCTCTGCCATCTGTGCTCGTTTACAGATGTAAATGATACCATTTGAATAATGTGTTGTCATATAGTTTAGTCAGAACATATTTCTTCACATTCCAATGAGATATCCTACGTATCGAAATTTATGGTTTGTCCCCTTGTCTGCCTGGACCCATCAACTGTTGTTTAGTCAACTGTCCAAAAACAGGTTTGGACCCTACAAGTAACACTCATGGGGCAATCAGAGCAGGAGGTAATGAGTAAGAGTGGTCAATTCCTTTCTCCCCTCCGTTGCATACATCGCTGACTAGATACATATTACATTAATCAGATTTCAGATACTACAAAAAAATGTTTGATAATTGAAACTGTCATATTACTATCTACTATTTTGCAACACATTTTAGAACACTTTTCTAGGATCACATCTAAGGTTCTTAGACATTGTTGTTTGGCATACACATAAAGGTAACGTATACCAAAATGTTGTATGTACTGAGGGTCGGAGTGAAATACATGAGCTGCATCACTTACTTGCATTATGTTGGGCAAAAAAGTTTACTAGGTGAACTGAAGGTATGTTAACCCCCAACTTCCAAAGTCAAATATCTCTCTTACATACACACACATGTACCACATACTGTAACTTTGCTCCCTACAATTACACAATATATTTAACATTTGCTAAAAACATTTTTTTCTGGGGCAAAAAAAAAATAAATAAATAAAAATTTAAAAAAAATAATGAAAAAAGCTATGAACTTTCCACCAATATGATATTATACCTTTTTCTTACACACAATATGAGCTATTTACACTACTTTAAAGACACTGCCGAGTTCACAGTATGCAGATGAGAGATGGGTGGGTCACTACTCTAGGTAGCTGCAATCCAATGATGTACAGCAGTGGCAAAAAGAAAAAACGGACTGACCCTTGTAGCTGATTTCAGAGCCTTGTTCACTCCAGAACACAATAGACTGGTAACTAAGACTTTCGTGGTTCGAATCCTGCCTGGAAAGGAACCTTTTTTTTGTTTCTTATTCAAATTTATTCCCAATGCTTTCTGATTGCAGCGATATTATACTACTTAATTAACTTATTATTCCCAGAACATGAATTTTACCATCTTATTTTCTAATGGCTTTCAAAATGGGCTACGTCAGCAGTCGAGACTACAACAATTTCAATAGATTACTCGCTATCTTGTGAATGCGGGGACTTTGATTATTCTGTCGGTCCGGGTTTTCTTGCCACACTGTACACTGACGTTCAAAATATCTGGCCCTACTAATCGATATTTTTTTTTGGTGTAAGTATGGCTTATTTAGTTATTACTTGTATGAATACATGATGATGATAATAGTCAGTGTTGCCAATCATACATAAATATACTCGCATTATAGAATTCAATTTTTCATCCCACACTGCTGATTGTGAAGCAACACTGAATTTAGCGGGAAACCACTGATATTGTCAATTACGAGAATAATTTATGCTCAATCTACATAGTAATTTTTCCTGACACGTTTTTAACTGCTCAAATAATGGTACCACTTATTGAGAACTAGTGGAATTCTTCCAATTTTTGTCAATTTTTAATGTCTTTGGTTCTGACTTATTCCGTGATTGGAAAGTTTGCTTACATGGTCATATAAACATAGGCCGGATATCTCTGAACGCCAGTGTACATGTGATGCTATCAACACTGTACCTACTTTCTTCTCAGAAGAGATTCAGCAATTATTTAATATCCTTAGTTTTCTCTTGAAGTCAGGACCAAAACAATGTGACTGGTTCAAAAACCGAGTCGCCCAATTAATCCTAGATACTATATACATATTAAACAAATTATTGAATTGGTCCTGACTACAAAGAGAAAAATTACAATCATTCAACACATATTTTTTCATCACAGTCCTCAAATTTTTACAATGACAGTTTGCTTTGAAATGTCTGCAGAATGAATTCTCCCATTCTCGGAACTGAGTGAAAACTTCGTTTCTGGGCAATGAAAGACTTCCAAAATCGTCATCAAATGCCTTGAAGTAAGTAAATATTTGATGGCTTTCACTCAGTTCTCTCTGGCTTTCTCCCAGAGTGAGAGTATTTTTACAGTGACCGCATTTATGTTTTTTGAGGAACCTTGAGCAAATGTACCCTGCAATGTAGTACACAGCATTATCGTCCTCAATGCTTCCAGTATCACACTCTACATCCATTTCGACTATAGTATCAGGAGTACAATCACTGATACAGTTTACATCTGTAACAGATGACGACTCCTGAACAGCCTTATCACTAACAGAAATACTATTCAATTTCGTCAACACATACTCAACAACTTTTTCGCAGTTACTTCTGTGTGATAACTTGGAAAGAGATGTAATGAGTATGTGTCGAAGACCACTTTCAAGTTGTTGGACAGATGGATTTACATTGCACCCGTGCTGTTATCTTATGGTAGCAAATGTATTCTCCAATGCATCCTGACTCAGAAATCGAGTCCTTAATTTAGGAATGTTGTACTCAGAACTAAGCTCATCGAACAAATTCAGCAAGCTCTGAATACTAATTCTCCAACCTTCAAGACAAGTTGGCTGACGCTTGCAACCCACGAATTCCAAGGACTGAATGTCATTCAAAGTTTTTTTCAAAAATTCTACGTGAATGGAGTCAGGAGTTATGGCAAATCTATATTTAAATTTATCTGTTTTCAGTTTCGTGCTGTTGAAAGTGTCAAACAGCTAGTCCATCATCTCAATGAAGTCGGCAGTATGCAGAGCACTGATAGGTAGCTTTCCCATTCCAACATATGCATGAATTGCAGTATGTACAGAATAGGAAAACACCTGTGTTGCCAGCTTAACCTTCATACGAGAAAACATTTTAGGGAAAACATGGTCCTTTGTCAGTTTAGGAACTAACTTAAGTTTTAACACATCATCATGCATATCATAGATAGTTCTAATATGTGACCAAGATACAGGTTTTTCCATGTAATGCAAATCATATCGCAATAAGTTGTTCCTAATGGACTTCAAAAGGTGTAGTGGATCATACATGAAATGAATTTTATTCCCATTGACTTCAAAATACGGTCTTACTGCTGAAACCCCCAATTTAGATGCCAAACTTTGATTATTTGTACCTTGATCACATATTAAAACCTTAATATGGAACCCGATTTTGTGAAGTTCACGAACACACAAATTGACAATGTTCAAGAGAGATGTAGCAGATATAGGACCATCAGATATCCAATAACCTATTACCTGTTTCCATCCCTTCTTAATCCCTTTAACCATTGCCATCAAACAATGGTTACCTATTTTCATGGGATATCTTGCTATTCCATCGTCAGCAAAACCCTTAATCATATCAGATTTAGAGTCATAATGCAACTGCTGACGTATGGCAATTTCATCAATGATCAGTGAACATACATTCTCTGATCTGTCAGACAGAGGCCCTGCAGCAAGTGACTTAAGAGTTGTCAAAACAGGCTGCATCAGACCTGGCTCAATGTCTATTTTGTTCTGATAACTTTGAAGTGTCTTGATACTGGGCAATAGGAAAAGTTTTTTCATAAAATTACACCCTTTAGGACTGTGATAAAATAATGACAAAGAAAAATCTTTCATGACGTCACTCCAACTATATCCATGTTTAGGAATTTTTCTCATCTGCACCTGTGCCTCGTATATCTTTTGAACAATTGTTGGCAGTTGAGATGATGTGGCCATTGGCTCCCTTCTCCTTCCAACTTGATCCGAAATTCTGTCTTCTTCGACTTGTTGCAATTTTTTCTCCAGTCTCTTCACCTTTGCTTTCAGAGCTGCCATTTTTAGTTTGTTGCTCCTGGGTGAAGATGAGAAGTGAGGACTGGAGAAAAGTTTTCGTTTTGCAACACCAGGACCTAAAGATTACGAAATTAACTTCAGATTAATCTAATTGCTGGGAACTATTTTAAATAAAAAATGAAACGTGACAACACCTTTAGCCTTGTTAAGTTAATGTAGGCCTAACAAAAGGCATGCAAGCTATGGATAGGCTATATAACATACTACAAAATTGACAATACATCAAAATGTGATCAATATTTACCAAGTTTGGAAGGAGGTGTAGCTGAAGCTGAAGGAAACTGTTCCATCATGGATGTATTCATGTCAGTATCTAAGGAAATAAATGATAAATTAAATTGAAGCAAGAATTGAACAGACTTTGTGCTCCATTCATTTCAAACTGCTCTTAACTGTACAAATTATAACTCATATAAATGTTAAGTAATAGTAACAATCCAAAAGTTTAATGCTGCAACAAATTTGATTGTGTTAATCTGAATTGTTCGTTGTAATGTAATATAAAATATTTTTTTGCTAATAGGCTGGGCCATAGAGGACAACTGACACTAACAGAAAGGGATAATCAGCAGAGGTGTTGGGATATTAAAGAGAAGTCAGTAAGAGGGAATGATGGTGTACTTCGTGCCAGGGAGACTTGTCAGGATATCAGTTGCAATATCGATCGTCTGGTTCAAAAGTGCGACAACTCAAAAAAACAAGTTTTGAGATATCTTCAGTTGAAAGTTTCAAATAAATCCCCTAAAAAGGGACAGATTTGTGGTTCATAAACACGACAATTAGAAATGAGTCAGTATTCAGGACGAGTATATCACGATCTTCCAGTTCATTATTAATAGATTTCGAAATGTAGTAATAATGAATTAATAAAGTCCATACTTATAATTACTTCTAAAGGAGTTTATTTCGTTTTTATTCTTTTTGGTTGTAAATATGACTTATCTCAATATTGAATCGGAAAGAGCTCCGAAAGGGGCTTTCAGTAGTATAAATAACTAAAAAAATGGCAATTTTTGAGTTGTCGCACTTTTGAACTGGACGATCGATATATAACAAGTTAAACACCCTGCCCTGTAGTTAAGAGGATTTGTTATTATTCACTACTGTAAAAGAATGAAGTATGAAAACTGCAGACATATGGCAGGGGGCAATTAACTTAAATGATTACTAGCATGTTACCAGGCTCACAAGACAGTATTGCTTACCTTCAGCTGTGGGAACCACATTGAATAGGAGCGATGGTTGCTGATAGCCCCTCAGCTGTTCACCAATCATACTGTTCCCTGTAATAATCACAAAAAAAAGAAACATAATTAATTATGTATTTTGAAACATGTAATGTAAGAACAGCTGATGAGAAACTAAGGCATTCCTTGAAATCCACAAACTTGACTAAGTGGAATAATTACCTTGTTGGCATGCATCTTTATTCATCCCGGCATATGCCGTCAAAGCAGTAATCTTTGAAGCTGGAGTACTCATAGGAGCAGGAATTGTTTGAGGCATAGCTACCAAGCCTGCAGCCTGCTCAGTTGCAGCTTGTAAACCTATGAGACTACACGTACCTGAAAATAAAGAAAAGAGTAATGAAATCGAAAATTTTAAACATGAATGACATAAAAACATTGCTAGTGTACTAATTACCTTCAGCAGCTGCAGAATCAATCTTCGCCCTCCTAGCATACGTCCGCAAAGTCTTGTGATGCCTGAAAGTTGGGGTAGACCCCGGTGATAAGGTCGCTCGAGGCATAACTGGGCTAGATGGTGGGCTCCGGATTTTAGGGTTTGATGGCACCACTAATCCATTAGCATGAATAGTGGGCACTGCAGTTTGCTTAAGTATCACTTTTTGTGAAGAGCTATAATAGTCAGACTCAATGAAGTGGTCCATGCAGATTCTCAACCAGTGTGTGGCATCTGCGGCAACTCGATACCGGTCCTCTAGCCCACAAAATTGGAGCCACTTCCAACACCTAAAGCAATGGATTACAATTACTAATGAGATAAAGTAGAAGAAATATTGAATAGAAGTCGTGCAAAAATTGGGGAAAAAAATAATAACTTATCTCCTGCATTTGTGTTATTTTAAGAGATGTCTAATGCGCATCACTAGGTGGTGAATGACCATAGGAAAACTGGTAGCAGCAACAGATATTGGGTAAAAACTAAATTAAATATTAGGCCTAAGCTTATTATTATTATTATTATTATTATTATTATTATTATTATTATTGCACATGATTGAGAATTTCTCCAGAATGGCTAACTACATCAAAGAAGGCATAATTTTATTTTCCATAACTGTGAGATGTTTATACTAAAAACCACGAGGTTTTAGTTTGCAGCCATGTGGCCTAATGCTACAATTCAGGTTTACGAGGTTTCATTTTCAACCTTCTTGCTCTTTTTCGTCAATATTTCACATTTCGTTACAGTTTGACTGAATTTCGGAACCATCTAAATTTATACTCCTACTATAATCTTAAATAAATTAGCAGAAAGCAATGCACAGCTCGTCTAACCTACTTCACCAAAAAATACATTGTTTTCAAGTGTAAGGTTTAGGCTACACAGGACACAAGAATAATACTAAAGCTTACCTCATAGGTTCCTGAGGAAAATAGAAAAAATGCTTCCCTCCCACAGTATTAACAGTCTTGCATCCAGGCGCTGAGCATCTTCCTCGAATCTTTTGGATTTTTCTGGCATCCATCTTGCCTTCATAACGCTGTTGGCTGGTCATCGGCCAACGTTCTGACTACTACCCTAGATCATATATACGAACGAACGAATGAAAGGGGACGAAGAAAGAATGAATGATGTTTAAAATGGCAGGCAGGGTAAGCATCCCATGCCTCCATTGGTTCCTCGACATGCAATTCGCTAACTTTAGATCGAGGTACCCAGCTATAAGCCGTTTGCCCTCTCATCTAACCGTAGTGTATTTCCCCTGTAAATGATTATATGAAAAATGTGCACGCTATCAGTTGAATTGTGAGTGAATGAATGAAGTGAAGTTAGCACCATGCCCCGCAGATGTTAATGAGAGGTGGAGAGTCCAGTGCTCTGGTCAGTTCTGGCCTAGTCACGTTTTTGTAGTGGCGCTAGGGAAACTCGTAACCTGTTACCAACAAAGTGGTGGGCTACTCGTTTCCGTAGAAGCCGTCTGGCTGCCTGGTTGGCTGTGGCAAGTGTCGTGTGTCGTTTCGTGGGGTTTGTGTCTGTAGTGAGTAAGGAAATAGTGAATGTCACTATTTCGTCCTGTAGTCTGTTTAGTTGCCAGTCAATGTAGGATTCTATTTTCTGCATAGCAGAACGTAGAACCCCCTCGACCAGCTGTTCCGTGGTTGTTTTGTCTGTCTGTGGATCGTCTGTAGTGGTTGTCTTGGTTGTCATAGTCTTAGCTGCATCCGCATAAGACAATTCGGGTTTGGGAAGTGTTGGTTTGAAGACGGACTGTGATGGTTTGGGTATATGTGGCGGTGTTGGTTTGTGAGTGTCTATGGGGACATGCGTGGGATCGGTGGAGGTTATGAGATTAGTCCTTGGATATTTTGGACAGCGAGCTTGGCCCGTATAATGGGTGTCGCTGTTACATGTGGCGCAGTACCTAATCTGGGATAGGCGGTTGTGGTTGCAAAGGTCGGGATTCTTGCCGCACTTAAAGCAAGTCTTGGGCTTGTCACAGTTTGTCTTTGTGTGGCCGTATTGTGCACAGTTAAGGCACGGTCGGTGGAAGATTGTCTCGTGTGATGGCTCTACTCTGTAGTACCGTCCTGCGAGTTTAAGTCCTGCTAGTAACTTGTCTGCTGTGGTGATGTCTTTTGTGAATATTCTAACTAGGTTGGTGGGTTTGTCAGTCTGTGCGGAGATAATTCTCTTAATGCGTGTGATACCTGGATGTATTACAGCCAGGATCTGCATTAGTTCGTCCTCAGAGATCAGCGTGTCGACATTTTTCATGACGACACTGATCTCTTTATTTCTCGTCTGTTTCTGTCTAGTTTCAGTGGGCGGCGTAATGCTGATTTCTGCGGACGGGCCGTAGTTGTACAGGGGAATTGCCCTAGCGAACTTCTCCGCGTCGTCAATCGTGGGGAATGTAAGTGTTGTTGTCTTGGTAGTGTGTGCCCAGAACTGTCTTGGGGTTTGAATGTCGAGTCGGTACTGTTTTATTAGTCGCTCTATGTGTAGTGGGTTGTTGCCGTTTTTTGTGTGATTCAGTATTTTCATTACTGTCCTTGTCTTGGGTCCTTGTGCGGTATTAGAGGGAGTGGGAGAAGTGGGGCTTGCCGGAGTAGAACCGGATACATTTGTGGGAATAGGATTGCGCCTGTTGGACCGCTTCCCTTCTGAGGAATCGTGAGACGACGCCTCAGAGCTGGGAGGTGGTCCGTTGGGAGACTTCTCTGCTGTGGGTTTTGGGACAGGAGACCTCTCTGCTCTAGGTTTTGGAGTCGGCCCTTCTGAGGGCCCCTCTTTTGGATTGGAAGTAACCTCTGCCTCTTCCTCAGAAGAAGAAGAAGAAGAAGAAGAAGAAGAAGATTCACTGTCCAATAGAGAGTGGGGTGGGGTGGAGGAGGGATGGGATGGGTGGCCTGGTAATTCCCAAGGTCCGAGGAGAGTGGCGGTTGGTGGAGTTTGGTATCGGGCGTGCTTCCCGAATTGTCGTGGATGCATTAATGTCATCTGACGTAAGTTCTCACGTGAGGAAAATACGTAGGCTCTCGTGGTGGAGTTTATAGTCAAGGTCGTTGTGGGTTTCCGTGGAGTCACTGCGTCCAGTAAGTCGGGGTCAGCGTTTGTGATCACTACTGCTCTATTAGCAGTGATCGGTGCCATGGTCTTTAGTGTGTTTAAGTCGTCGATCGTCTTAGTTGGTGAAGCGCTGGACTTACCAAATGATGATGGTTGTGGTGGTGATGTTGCTTCCGGTGAGACAGGTTTTGCGGCGGCCGTCGGTTTCACCGTCTTCCGTCTCGTCTTCCGCTTCCCCGGTGGCTGGTTTCCGTCCGGCCGAGACTTGTCGACACAAGGCGGCGGCCGGCTCCCGCTGTTCATTTTCGTTGGTTGTAAGCTGGCGACTTTTACCAGTGAGTGTCTTGCTAGATTCAGCTCCCTCTCTCTCTGATTGGTCCTTGATCCTGATCTGATCTGATCTGATCATCATCTGATGAGATCTTATATACTAACAGATAGCTCTTTTATATAGGCTTTAGGGTTTGCAGTCGAGGCCGGCTTGATGTAGTTCAATAATCGTCAACAGATGGCACAATGACCAACACCATCACGAGACACGAACTCTGAACCGGTCTGGTCGGTCTAAATCGATTATTTCGAGATATTCTCGTAAGCAACGGTATGTACCATCCTAGATCTAGGCTAGTGGCCAGCGAGTAGAGTCGACTATCGATATTGGTCTGCCGTGCGTATTATCCAGTTGTTCCATGCACGATTCAATAATTTTCAGTTGCACCGCACGAATATTTAGATATGTTGAAATTATAGGTCATGTTTACTGTACCAGTTGCCCCTTTCTGTCTAATTTCAATGGTCTCCAATGCCCTACCACTACATAGGCCTATGTATGTTATGTCATATGGATATTATAGGTAATGTTTACTATATTTAACTTATATTCCTATATTCGCAATTATACATTATAATTAAACATAATGTCATGTATGACACCCGTCACATTCTATTTGTCTGTATTTTAATACTACAATTGAGTACTGAATTATTGTATTTATCTATTACCTAAGAGACGAAGTAACACAATCGTATGTACACTAATTTCATAGGAGTGGTATGGTAAATTTTCTGTCTACAATTAAGGAAGGTAGATGTGCTAAATTAAAATCACAATATAAATTCGTTTTTATTGAACCTCAAAATAGCTTCCATTCTAAATTTAAAATGTTGATGCGAACAGATTATGTTAACACGTAAAATTCTCTTCACATTAAAATAACAGTTTTGTAATTATTTCTGCAACATATTATGCAACAAGAAGTAAACGGAACTTATGGACAATAAAATTACACCAAATAAAGCTTATCAGTGATACGCAATAAAGTTATATTTCACTGAGCTCCATACACTGAAATAGAAAACCCGAACATACATTACGGCCTGATCTAGATCGAAAAGGCATTGACTGTGCCGTATTTCGCTTTGTTGTAAAAGTTGTGTAAACTGTGAAATGTTCGTCATCGGTTGTAATAACTGTAAATGGCTAAAATAAATAATTTGAATAATAATATGGGATAAGGAGACGTTTGTGCTACTATAAATATTGTAAGAAAATGAGGTCAGAGTTATCCTTCTTCCGAAAGATCCAGGAAGGTGAGTTTATAAAATATAAAATATTATATATATATATATATATATATATATATATATATATATATATATATAAAATACGGGGCATAATGTCAGGTGTGTATTTCCCACATGTAGACAATCAAAATAGATCATTACAACATGTGTCCGGAAATGCTTTATTTCCGAGTTATGGCCTTCACAACATTGAAATTCACCGGAACGTTTTTCTTTCTGCAGGTCGTTGCCGTCAAAGGAGACATTAAGAGGACACTCTGACAGTTCATTCCGAGGCGAAGATTACATTCAGTGTTGTGTAGGCGTTAGACTGTGCGACATGTATTCAAATCAAGAGCTGGCAGAGATACACTTCATGTACGGTAAGGCGGACGGCAATGCTGCGCTGGCTCGTCGTTTGTACCAGGAGAGGTACCTACAGCGACAATGTCCAGATCGGAAGACATTTGTAGGTCTCCATTACCGTCTGTGCGAGTATGGAAAATTTAACTCTCCTGGTTTGGGAAGGGGACGACCATGATCTACAACTCCAGAAGTACAGGATGAGATTCTGGAGGCTGTGAACATGACTCCTTCTATCAGCACACGAAGGGTAGCGTTGCAAGTCAATGTTCCTCATACGACTGTCTGGAGACTGTTGAAAGAGTATCAATTGTATCCTTATCATTTGCAACATGTACAGGCCCTGTCACCAGCAGATTACCCTGCACGAGTTAGGTTCTGTCAGTGGTTCTTGCAGCAGTGTGGTGTAAATCCGAACTTTCCTGCCTTAGTATTATTTACAGATACGAGATGGCATAACAAATTTCCACAATCAGCATGTATGGGCGTATGAAAACCCACGTGCAACTGTTCCATCTCATCACCAGGTGCGGTTCTCCCTCAACATGTGGGCCGGTATCATTGGTGATCGATTAGTTGGACCCCATGTACTTGTAAACAAACTTACAGGGCAGGCATACACAAACTTCCTGGAAAACACCATACCACTGATCAATCGTCAACACATTCACTTCTTGCATGATGGCACTCCTGCACACTTAAGTCGTACGGCTCGCCGGTACTTGGATCGAAGGTTTCCTGATCGATGGATAGGTAGAGGTGGCCCAATTGCTTGGCCTCCACGCTCATCTGATCTGAACCCTCTCGATTTCTACTTGTGGGGCCATTTAAAATCATTGGTTTATTCGTCTCCGGTGCCTGATTGGAATCCCTTCAGAATCGAATTGTGGCATGTTCTGAGGACATACACAATACTCCTGGAGTTTGGGATCGTGTTCGCAGGTCAATGAGACATCGATGTGATGTCTGTATTCAAGCAGGCGGTGGACATTTTGAACATCTTCTGTAATGACAACGACCTGCGGAAAGAAAAACGTTCCAGTGAATTTCAATGTTGTGAAGGCCATAACTCGGAAATGAAGCATTTCCGGACACATGTTGTAATGAACTATTTTGATTGTGGGAAATACATACCTGAAATTATGCCCCGTATTTTTGAACACCCTGTATATATTATATAAATAATATATAAACCTTATGTATTTCACATTTCAATAGTGGAAGAAAGGTGTTAATTTTTTCAAAAGAATACGATATCTAAAGTACGATACATTTCATCGTCTGCTGGGGAAAGGGTCTGCGATGAGGCGATAGTAGCGATCCTGGTGGTGAGCAACTATCTATATTTGCATATTTAGTAAGTATTGAGCTTCGTGACTGTATATAGTAGACTGTGGCCAAATTCTCATCTTCCCCTCACGTATTCTCTGTGGTTCAAGTGCTAGCGTGCTGGTCTTCCATCCAGGCGACCTGGATTCGATTCTCGGCCAGGTCGTGATGGAAATTGTGAACAAAGCAGACGCAGAGGTTTTTCTCGGGGCACTCACCCTCATTTCATCTATCATCTGCAATAGTAAAAATAGGCTGTGGTGAAGCCCTGGGGGTAGATGCTGATATAGGAAGGACTTGGAACTCCAGGTCCCTTAGGACTTATCAGACAACTCATGTGAGGATGGCACCTGGCTATATCAGGGGTTCGGGCAGGATCGCCCACCTGTCAGTCGACAACGACAGGAAGGGTTTGGGGGTCCGGGGCCCCTGGGACTTATCAGGCTGCTCGTCCACGAAACAGGACTTTATTCTACCAGGAGCTGAGGCAGGATGGCCCACCTGTCAGACTTGGACAATCAACGCATAATATAGGACGCATAATGGGTCAAATGTGCCTAAGTGTATGGACCTGTCAAAGCCAAGGACCTACACAATGATATGCATTACTGCCATCCATTTTAAAAACAAGAAATATATTGATAGCACTACAAACAAATGTTCTGTTATTTTAGAGTACAGCAGAATTTCTCAAACATGTTGAAAGTAACGCTAGCACATCTCCGCTGTGGAGTAATTGTTATCATTCTTGACCATGAAACGAGCAGACCCGGATTCAAATCCTGGTCAGGACAAGTTACCTGGTTGGGGTTTTTTCTGAGGTTTTCCCTCACCCACTCAAAGCAGAATTGCTGGGTAACTTCCAGCGTTGGACATCGGACTCATTTCACCTTTATTAGTATCATTTCCATTAATCATCTCAATAGTATTCAGGAATTTATTGACAAAGTATAGAAACAAATATGTTTTCTCCATTTTCATAGTTAGATGAATTTCAAATAATAATTGACAAATATTGTGTCCAGCTGTCAATACAAACAGGTCGACCCGGTGGACATGGTTCCAGGTGTTGCCTATAGGCGGCATCTGTCTATGGGAACTGGACATATCCAGTGAAGCCGCAGGGGCTTTAATAAGCAGACTGCGGGTGACCAGGGGAGTGTAGTTTCCTTAGATAGATGACGCCGTGGTGAGTCATGGAATCGAGGCGACATGTTTTTCTAGTTGAGGATGCAACAGATTCAGGCACATGAATTGTGAATAGATGTCATCGATCTGAGGAGGCTGCAGAATAATATCACAGACAGGCAGAGAATCAGGTCTCCAGTCAGAACTGGATGCTGTAGCTGAATCGATACAATGACACCATGCAGTGAATCATGCGCTAGAAAGAAGTGATCCTAAAGACTTTAATAATCATTCCAACATAAGGAGGTTGCATAATATGCCTAAGGCAGCGATGCTTACCTTTGGGCCCTTCTCCGGAGAAAAAAATTGAACACACTGTAAAAGACTTCAAAATTTCTGCCAAGGCCTACTGAACAGTGATACTCATTTCTATACCAGTGTGCCTATGAATAGGGATCATCCGCAGTGCAAAGCCATTTCGAAGATCCACACCTACATGACCAACACAGCTTCTACATCACTAATGGAAAGTCAGATGAATTCCAATTCCACAGGCATTAGCAACGGACACCAGTCCTCAGAAATCTCCATAAATGCTTCACATTATTTATTTCCCTAAAAAGAGTACACTCCAAATAAAATGTATCAATGAACCACGTCTATAAGATATTACAAATTTTTAATCCCAGAATGGGAGGTTGAGCAAAAATATATTAACTTTCGAACCAAATGTGGGTGAAAACTTTATGCGCACACAATCATTTATTTTGTAAGTGCGAACAATTGCAATGTACGATTTTATACCTTACATTGGAAAAGACGTAATAGACATTTCTGGGTCCATCCAATTGTCAGCCAACATTTACTAAAGGGGCAATTTCATACATTACATGATAAATTATGCAAGCATTCTGAGAAATTTTTCAATTATTATTGTGTGCCAAAAAAACTTATTTAATGAGCTGCTATAAATACTAAGTACAAATATCACATCAAGATACTGAAAAGAGAAAATGTGAATCACTGGTAGAGAGGTTGCAGACCTGATACTGTTGCTTAATTTCCTCGTCCTTTAATTTCAAAATATTGAATTTACTAATATTAACTTGTTGCTCTATTCTTTTGGCTACTGATAGTCTTTCTCTTAATTCTCCAATTACAAAATAATGGTCAGAATGACAGTCTGCCCCCCTGAAATTTCGAATGTCTACTATACTAATATGTCTCCGTTTATCTATCAAGATGTGATCTATTTGGTTGTGTCAATCCATCTCGGTCATCTATTATTTGAAATTTCGTGGAAATGGTGTGATATTACATCTAGATATTTTGAGTTGATTAATCTTTTAACTGTTGAAAATGTTGAAATTGACTTGGGGTAATGTAAGATATTACTTCCTTTCTTAACAAGATGGTCGACAATTTCATTACCAGACAACCCACAGTGTGCTGCATGGAACCTATTGAAAAAGTATAATTTTCTTAAGCTTCATCAGATGGTGTATAATTTTCCAATAGTTATTATTATTTCTTTTTTTTTCTTTAAGATGAAAAATTGGTTATTAGTCACGGTAACTACTAGATACTAAGGAAAAAAAGAGATGATAATGAGGAAGGAAAAAAGGAAAGAAAAGGTTCTCGTGAACATGCATTTGTTATATTTTTGGCGCAATTCACACACTTAAATGTACTATTCTTGTTATTCCTTACTATTGACGAAATACGAGCTTTTTTATTGCATTGTCTTTTCCTGTTATTTAGATATCCCTTGTACCATCTTGCAGGCTTGTAATTTATCTCTACAACAGTAGATCTTTAATACTCAACCAATGACCGATCTTGTGTATTACAATTTTCTAAATGGTAGCAATGACGGATTCAATGATTAAATATGAGCCCAATGACTTCTTTTTTGATAACGAATTAGCTTCCTCATTACCCTTTATTGTCACGTGCTTGGGCACCTAAATTGCAGAAAGTTAGTTGTATGAATGTCATCCATTCCCTTATGGTACTCTCATACTGGTTGAGCCTTTTGTTTCTTCACAGAAAGTGCTTTCAAGGCTGCCTGACTATCGAAACAAAAAATGTAGACTCTGTGAATATCTTAGCTACGTTATAAATTGTCCTTATACAAACCAATCAGATGAGGTGTGGACAAGAGTGACGGGGTTTTCACTTTGCACTGCCGATGCACTCACGGCAGGAAACAGTGGGCTGGCAGAGGTGATGATGCAAGCATGCATATGTTCGTCCTGGCTTGTGTCAAGGTTAATGACTGGCGAGTGACACGATACATACTACAGTGTATTATACGGTATTTTCTTGTGCTAAAGTGAAAATGTGAATAAGTGTGAACTGTATAATGGCTAATCAAATGTTTACTACTGAATAACACGTATATATTTATGATTCATATGTGTTAACCCAGTCTGCTAGCCAAGTATGAAGGCAATTTGAAACAAAATTCCTGGGTGTAAAAATTCCATCACGTACCATAATCTTTATAATAGATTTCAGGCAACAGGAAGTGCTCAACTTAAGAAACAAAATAGGCATCTTTCACAACAAGTACGAATTTATTATGGCTCTGTGCAAAAAAAGCTACTAATGCAGCTGTATAAAATAACTAAGACACATGCTCTTCAACCAGGTGATCCTGCACGTAAGTGCACATTTTGTGAATGGATGCTGAATAATATTCATAATGGACTAATAGACCCACATTTAATATTTTTCTCAGACAAGGCATGATTCCGCCTCCATGGTAGTGTGTTCGCAAAACAATTGTTATTGGAGTACTTAGAAACGTGGTATCATTCATCTATGACGAAAAAATTGGTGTATGGTGCGCCATGAGTGGAGAAACAATTATAGGATCCATTTTCTTTCGGAGTACAGTTGATTCCTTCACATATGTGAACATCATTCTGACCCCCTTCTTTAGAGAATTAACCGGCTGGGAGCATGATTTCACCTTCTTCCAACAAGACTCAGTCACAACTCATACAGCCGATATTTCAATGCAAAAAATTCGACATATGTTCCAGCAGGACAGAATTATTAGTAGGGCTTTGTGACCCCCTCAATCCCTCGACTGTGATTTTTATCTCTGGGGTACATTAAAAAATGTTGTATAAAGACAAACTCATGCACCCTGCGAGAACTGAAACATAATATCCATCACGAAATTAAACAGCATTTAATCGACCAGAACTATAGCAAGTTATGGGATATTTCATAAAGAGCTCAAACAATGTGTGGACAACGAAGGTGGCTAGTTTCAGTACCTCCATCAATAAACTTGGTAAGTAAGATGTTTTAAAATAGTTACAGAAACTTGTATGGTTGTATCACTGTGACTCTACACTGTCCGCTCCCTGTCGTGAGAGCATATGCAGTGCACAGTGAATATCCCGTCGCTCCTGTCCACACCTTATTTGACTGCTCTGCACATAGGGTTGCCAGATTTGGAGATGGAAAATAAAGAACACCTTTCATACACATTCGATTTCTTAGAAAAAAACACCTTTTATTGGATGTATAAGAAGCAAATTCATTCATTCATTCATAGTTTTCTGTCCAATGGCAGGTATTTCACTGCAAACCTAACATTATCCAATCTTTCCTATTTTTTCACTTTCGCATATGATCCATATATCTTAATGTAGTCTATCATCTGATATCTTCTCTTTCCCGAATTTTTCTCCCTTTCACTATTCCTTCCAATGCATTCTTCAGTAGGCACTTTCTTCTCAGCAGTGACCCAACCAATGTATTAGATATTAATACAATTAATCATGCATTATATATTGTAATTATTTATTACAGCATAACTACACATAGCATCTGAAGTCTGAGTACTGTAATATGTTGCTAATCAGTGATGTATGCAATGGAGAGGGGAAGGAACTGGGTACCCTACCACATCTCCTGGTCTAGTTGCCTCATAAGTGATGCCTTGTTGGTATCATTTGTGAGGTTCAAGACCTGTCTTCGGACAGTTAACTAAACAATAACAACTATAGGTATAAATAAATAAATAAATCCCACAAGGGTACCTGCCCTTCAGTAAGGGTTGCCAAAAGACACAGCATACTAAACAAATAAAAATAAACATTTGTGTTATCAGTATTTATGATTATTATTTTCAAATGGAAGCTACCCTTGGGAAAGTACTTTTATTCAATAATTATTAGTAATCAAACAGAATATAAAGAAATTTAGGTGTACAGATGCTTATGTAATATCTTAACAGATTAATTATTGATATATATATATATTGCGAACTTGCTCTTTCATTTTATATATTCCTATACTTAACCTTTATTTCCCATTTGAATATGTTGTATTTAATCACTTTTATCTAACAAAATCTTTTTGTAAAATTCACTACATTTTTTATAATTGTTGAATTATACAAGAAGTTCATTTTTATAAGTTTTGCACTATTCCATTTCTTTCATCCTTCCATTCTGTAGCCATTACTGAAAATAATCACCATAAATGCATTTGATGGGAAGAAGCTAAGCAAGAGCTTTATTACAATTACAATATTTTTCGGATTTTGTGCGCCAGTTTAATCTATAAAATACACCAATCTTTCTGGTACTGTCCTACCACTACGCCACCACCAACCATACAGAAAATGTGATGTATGTAGGCCTATTACGCGTGGGTTTTAAAATTTGAAAGCTGAATATTTGGCATATGGTTCAAAGACTCGCACAATACGTGGAATAAAAGAGCTAAAACCGTATTGTTCTGGATAAAACAGAACATCTGGCAACCCTACTTATACAAGCCACTGCCACAAAGACCATGCAAGTGTGAACAGTAGTTACGACATTGGAACGAAAACTGCATCAGCAGTCTCCAAATGGTGTGAATCAGTTTCATCTACACACACAGTTCGACACAGTAAACTTTTAATCCAGTTTTTTTTATTAATATCCGTTTTTTAATATCATAATTTTATGTCCTCCCTTTGCATATGGGAAATAAGACTGAAACAATATCTAAAAAAACCTTAGTAATTTCATATTAAATAACTTTTTTTTTATTAATATAATAATTGTATGTCCTCTTATTGCATATGGGAAATAAGACTGAAACAATACTAAAAAAACTTGGTAATTTCATATAAAATAACTTTTTTTATTAATATAATAATTTTATGCCCTCTTGTTGCATATTGGGAATGAAGGCCCAGGGGAAAAAAAAGTCGATATCCACCTTTTGACATTTTTTAGTTGAGTAGTGCTGTTTTTTAGAGGTACTACGAGTCTGTTGAGCACCACGTGCTAATAAGCAAGATAGTTCTTGTGAAACAGGTTTGCAGATATGTACTGTGTGCATTAAAAAGTTTTCTTGGAACAGCTTATTATGGACATCTATGTTTCTTTTCACTAACCCTTCCAATAAGACTGAAAAAAATAAGAAAAAAATCTTAGTAACTTCATATTAAAGAACTTTATCTTCTCTATAATCTTTTTAAAACATCTTATAAAATGTCATAAACAGGGCTCGGATTTTGATTACCTAAAAGCTAGTATTGCAACATAGTATAATTCAAAGTCAGCACAATCCTTATTGTCAGTTACAGTCTGGTGAACATTGATTCCGAAATCTATAAACTAATTCCTCGACAATTAACGTAAACAAAAGAAAGATTACAGTACCTTCCCCACAAGTAACAAAATCTGTGGTCTGCGGTATACACAGAAAATGATTCTTTTCGTTTGAAATACCATGTGCTTAGGAAAGACTCTTTGAATTTCGAAGTAGTGTAAACCATGCATTTACCTTACACATTCTTAGGCACAACTAATGATGTACACTCAGCGTCATTTTTAACTTTTAGGTCGACAAAATCTGGGCCCTGGTCACAAAAATGTATGACTTTTGAAATGTCTAATAATAAGTAGTGTTTTAAATTATCTAGTTCGCCAATATATTGATATGGCTGAAGTCAAAGAATGAAAACTGAAGAGTCTTGTGCCAGAGAGAGCAATTCCACACACAGTGCAAAACTGAGATTATGTGGTGTTTAGGCAGCTCACACCATCTTTTAACTGCTGTCGGAATTTTTAGACATGTGAGAAGTTAACCCAATTCTCATCTTCATTCTTTTATACAAAATCATTCATTATTGCTTGGTGGGAATTTTAGTGGAGAGAAAGATATCCCACATGAGGAGATGACCTGCTTTGTAAACAGCATTGCTACCATCTTTATCAAATTTTAACTAATGGTTTTTTATGGTTTAAATAGTAAAAGGTTCATAGTATATAACAAATTCTCAATTTTAACAATATTTTAAAACTTCAGCACATGAAATTAATGTAGACTTATTGTTAATAATGTTAATGAAAATTAGAATATTGAAACATTAAGGAGCATGACGTTAGCTATTCATGATTCCAATATGAAGATATAAATCCTGCAGCTAGTACCTACTGGCAAGAAACGAAAATGTTGGGAAAAGTCATGGAAAAAAAATATGTTGTGAAAAAAAAAAGATCCAGGGGTGAGGATTATGAAAATTATTCGACAAAGAAAAGCATTCCTGCTTGCAAGCAAGGTTCTGGTTGCGTATGTAACATCCATGCTAACAGTTCTACCTAACCCAGTGCTACTATGGATCATTAGATCAGGACACAAAAGAAATAATATCTCAAAATTTCTACACATTAGGTGATTATGATATTCAAAATGCATTTTTGTTTGGATTAATTAAACGAAATGAGTGCACATGGTTATAAAGGTGACCAAATGTAAGTATTCCTTTGAGCAGTGGCGTACGCAGAATTTTGTCAAGGGGAGAGGGGCTATTATTAAAATTGTTTACAATTTAATTATTGACTTTTAAATTTTTTGTATTATTATTATTATTATTATTATTATTATTATTATTATTATTAAAAATATGAACTGCCAAATGCACAAAACAGTAAACGAACATTTCACAATAAAGTCAGAACTCAAAGCAACAAATGGGTGAACACTGCTCTTAAAATGAGTTTAAAATCGACAATACACAAAATTTAACATCTGCACAACAAGTTAAATTTCATATTGTGTCGGCTTCATTATTACAAGGTCGGAACTAGGTGGTAGGTCTCTCTATAATAAAGATAGCATTGTTATAATTTGAACATGCTGCAGCACCAAGCACAGGGAGTATACTGAAGCAGGGGTAGGAGGACTATGCCTTATGTCGATGTAGATTTTGTTACTCTGACAGTGAAAAATTAGAGAAGGGGAAACGATTACAAATAAAACAAAAATATTCAAATCTAAATACGTAATTTAAATCAAGGGGGGTTCAAACCGGGTAACATCCCCCTTGCATACACCCCTGTCTTCGAGTATAGTATACAATTAGAAAATGGTGAATCCAAGAGAATTTGTATGAAAGCTTTTTGTGATATTTTTGGAATTTTGAAGAAGAGGCTCTCTACTGCTAGAGGGGATAGGAAGTTAGACCTAAATGACAGAAGAAATTATGAGTGTGACGCTGACTCTGAACTACACAGCAACCTGGAATTGTTTCATTTAAACTAAAAAGATAAACACAGCAACACTACAGAACAAAATGAGTGAAAGTGACTTGTCAGGGATCATATTATAAACATACAAGTCATTACTCTCGTCGTGACAATACAAAGTGTATATAAACATAGTAAATTCTATAGCTGAGATGTACAGACTATAAGGGTGAAAGTGAAGAGAAAGAAATAAATCCTGCATCCCATTACATCTATTTCAAGGTGTTTCAATACAGAGTTCAATGCTGCATTTAAATGAACCCTTTCTAAAACATGCAAAACTTGTGATGAGTGGGGCTTCAGAAAACGAAGAAATATCTCTGGCAATCAAACTTCATCAGGCTAAAGCAGTTAAGGCTTACATGTTGTTCAAATTCGGCACAAAGAATGATGATTCTGATTACTGTTTAGTATACAGGAATCTATGATCTACAACAAGCACTGCCCACTCTACAGATACAAACAGAAACTATGTTTTATCTTAGGCAGCTTTAGGTACACACACTTGGCATTTGTGTATGAAATACAAAAACTACCTTTATGTGTATGTGGCCTGAAAGTATAGCATCTGGAGGATCTTCTGAAGTGGGGTCTTGTTTATATACTGTGTTGAAAGTAGCAGGAAAATGCAGCATAAAAGTTGTTGTTGTTGTCTAGTGCCTTGCATTTGGCAATGAAGCCATTAGCAGTCGTGCTTTCCAATACTTTTGAACTGTAGTTTCTTCTGATCTTAATGCTTCACAGGTCTTCAAGTGGTCTTCATTAATTTCTGCTGGATCGTTACACAGGACACATATGGGTGAAGCTGAGATACCTATTCTGTAGAGATGACTTGCGAGACAGTCATGATTTGTCAATAGTCTGAAGGCTGCAACTGCTGTTTTCCTTGGTTTCTGGGGGATTATAACTGGGTTGGAAAGTAGTGTAATCCATTTTTTGTCTCTCGCATTTGATTCTATTTCTTGTAGGTATGAATGAGAAAATTTTGTAGTGATCAAGCGTTTTATTGAGGAATATGAGAAATTAAATTTAGACTTTTGTTTTATTGTTGTGCCTTTCTTTGCAAGTGTGTCTGCGGTTTCATTCCCCATGACTCCACAGTATGCTGGAATCCATTGGAGATGGACAATCTTATTAACTTTTTGGAGTTGTGTTAACATTTTGTAGCATTCTCTTATTTTTGTTGACTTCCTTGTAGCATTTGAACATATTCCCTGAATTGCAGCTTTAGAATCTGAAGATGATTTGTTTTTAGATTCTTGTTCAGGACAAAATAAAAATAGCACAATCTTTAATCTATATTAAGTTCTTGTTTACTTGGGTGTATGATGATAATGAGCATTATTCTTTGGTGTGGTGGAGAAGAAAACGAGACACAAGTCACATTTAAACACCAAACCAGTGGTATGAACTTATCAGAGAAAGATACATTGTAAAATCATTCAGCACTGTGGAAATGAAGGACAATTTAGGAGCTGTCATATCCTGAACACAAAAATAATGAAGGGTTGATGCAATGATGATGATTCGAAAAACTTTCAGATCAGAAAAGTTCCAGCAGTCAAAGTAACCAATGATCAACAGCTTTGTACTTCAAAAATACTTGGTCGGAAATGGAAGAATGGAAAAAAGTAGACTTAGTCAAGAAAACATCTGGTAGAAGATCTAAAAGTTGAAGAGACCAAGAAGCTAAATCTTTTTATGTAACTAAAGTGATGCCTGAGCTACGAACATTGTTTCCTGAGGGAAGGGACATTCCTGCTCTCAAACTATGAGATCATCAAACAGTACACTTCCACTGAATATGTTGAAGAAAAAGAATAGTTCGAAAATTCGCATTTCATTACTTTTCAAATTGATTAATGCCTGTTTTTTCACAGTATCTGTTTGTAAAAAACACTTGTTTTAAATAATTCCTTTGTGATATTAAAACATAAAAAAGGACAACTTTCTATCTCTTTTATTTTCTAGGATTCTACAAAACGTGAAGGCAGCAATGAATTAAACAAAGTAGTACCTCAATATTATACATTTATCCCTCCACAATAATTGTTACAAAAGCCTGTTTTTCTCAGATTTAGTAATTTGTGCGATAGCTCTATATGACACTAAGCCCCTCAACTGATTTTCATTGATTCTTCTTTGCATCATCTTCAGCTGAGCCAGTCATCATCCTCATCATCCTCGTCAAACAGTGGTGGCGGTGGTGGCTGAGGCCTCCAACTCTGAAATGATAAAAGAGGAGAAAATACATAAAAATTAAGTTTGCCTTTGAAAGATGTAGTAGCATGCATAGACAAATAACATAGAGGTAGCGTGCACAGTAAAGTCTCAATATTATCCTATAAAAATTATTAAGAATGAGACTGAATTATAATTTCTCCAAGTAAATCAAAGCAATATTTCCTTAACATGCATAACTATTTTGAAAAATTAAAAGTAAAAATTATTAAAATAATGTAAAAGATTGGCATGGTCCAAAAGTGTTCAATTCTTATAAATTTCATTCCAAGCCTCTGAATGATACAAAGTTATAATATTAAAAATAAATGTAAAAAATTAATTTCTCGTAATTACTGTTACAGTGGAGAACTGTATAACTGATTTATGTATGTATTTCGTGATAACAAAATTGAAATTTTATACGTGCTACAATTTTCACAGTACGATAAATTCATAGTGCAGTATTTAAAGGTGATATTACTGTACAAAAGAAATGTTATCAGAAATTACTAAGTTGTCAAAACAACCTAAACATCAAATGCACAGCAGATAAATTTGTAGATGTGAACATGAACAATTTAAAAGAAGTCTGTAGACAGACAGACAGATCAAAGAACAAAAAGCACATAGATAAATAGCATGTCAAAGCCTTTTTTTTTTTTGACGTGAATACATCTGTAAGTTCGGTCCAGTACTAGGGTATCGTACCAGAAAGTTGACAAACATATTTTCCGGCCAGTTTCTACACTACACAACATATTCCAATGAAGTAAATAGCGAAAGACAGACGAACAACTAATGTATCCAACGTGACCTTGAGTTGGAACAACAGGTAATGTGATTTAACGATATGAGCGAATGGAGAAGTTGAGGCACAAATTGGCAGGTTGTGTGGCAGTGTAACTCGAGAATGCGAAGTGATAAAACATTCGCAGTGGTGTCAATTTGTATACTGAATACGAATCGGGCTACAATCTCAACTGAGGAACAATCGGCAGTTGACAAGTTAAATTGGAAAAATTCGAGAGTGAAGTTGAGTCAAGAGAGAAAATTCACAATATTGAGGCGTATGCAGTGCAAACGGGAGAAGGATTATAAGCAACAGATACCCTACCTTACATTCTACATCACATCCCAAGAGACGTATTCACGCATAAAACTTGTGGCTGTGTCTCTAATAGAGTCTATCTCAATTTCTCTTGCGAAAATCTCCAAGTCGACACTTTTATAAGTTTAGGATCCACTTTTGGTAAAGTGGGTAATACATTGTTTCATATATTTTCAAGATAGCCCTCTCGATTGGTAATAAAAGGAGCTACCTACAACCCTGTTGGGGAATAGATTACAATCTCTTCCTTAGAGTTGGTAAAAAAAGAGAAATTATTGCACTTAGTTCCGTTCAATTCCAAAAGTTGCATTACCTGACTTGATACTGGCTGCATGTAGGAAAACTAAAATTTATGTGACAAATAAACGAACACATATCGGCATGGAGCAAACCTTAGTATACCCTTTCACAGTTCAATTTGTTAGCTTTTCAAGGTTTGCTTGGAATTATTTAGAAAAACAATAGTTTAACATGGGTTCTGAAGAAGCACAAGATCAGCTAGACTTTTTTGGTAAAGGTGAGACTCAAACTGCTTAGAAATTTGTAGGAAAGCTTTCGTAAATCTTCACTGTATACTACAGAAAAGGGTTTTCACTTTTGGTTTGAGACTGCAGTCCAAAAGACGGCAGAGGTTACAACAAAATGTCTCGTGCAATTCCAGGAGATGTCTTTAAGGAAATGTATTACCTCATAAGTTCTTTCCCAGTTACAACTTCATTATGGTGAAAAAGAAATATAATAACTGCACTCTGAATTAAACCTCTTTAAAATGTTTCATCCTGGAACCAAAGTTAAATATAGCTTTTATCTATCATTCTTTAATGGCAATGACAAATCTATGTCTAATTCTGTCTAATTCTGTTAAACAGACTGTACAGGTAAACTGAAAATTCACAAACGAAGTAGCAAAAAATTTTACCATCATTTACAGGACTGTAGAGTACTGTCAACGATGACTCGGTATATGGATTTGTATTTAACTTCATGCAGAATTTGTCTGTGCCATACATCCTAGTCCAAGAAGTTTTCTACTTGAGACAATTACATGTGTTCGTTTTCTTTGTAACAAATCTGAAGGATAACAGTTGTTATTTACTTATACAGTGAACGAGATGCAAAAAGGTCCAAATGAAGTTTACATCGTTCTGTATCACTATACTCAAAATTAAGTGCCTGTGAGTGTCAAAACTTTACGTTTATTTCATGATTCTTGTCCTGAACGGAACAGAAACCATACTGTCATTCGCAGGGATGTAGTGGAGGCGGAGCGGAGTGGAGCGACGCTCCGACACTGTGTTCAAAGGTGGAGCGGAGCTCCGGCACTGATTTGGAATTTTAAAATCTGTTTTGACATCACAATACTTTCCCAGCTAAAGATATCTTAGTTAATATCAGAATATTTAGTGATTATATTTTCTGTGCTTCCTTTAGAAAATCAGAACAAGTTCGGAAGTAGAGGGTCACGAGACCACTAGGAGCGTAGACGAGGTGTGTGGTGAGAAATGGGGGAAGAATTCGTGACAGGACAACCACCAAACTAAACTTCAGGGCACCTGCTCGAACTAATCACATTCCTAGTTCACTTTCATTTTGTATCATATTTCGTTAGTTTTCGCGTGTTTGTACGATACAGGAGATTGTCTATGGTGTTACTTAGCGGAATGTGTTGTGTTTGTTTCCCAGTTATTTTACGAAGTGAATTTTAAACAGTTAATTTACTGCCTATAATGTGACTGAAAGGCTGCTTGAAACTTTCGTTTTCATCTATTACCCTTCAGTAAATATGGAACAAAATAAATATATACAAAAAACATAAACCTCTTTCTTTTCTTGTGCCATTGCTGCTACTAGTGGAGTTACAAAAGCTTCCTCTTCTGATACTGGTGATATCTCAAGCCATCGCTTTTATTTGATGAACCTAGTAATTCAACCAGAGATACTGTTATAAAAGATACAGACAGTTCCAGTATGACTGAGAAGGATATTCAACGACATAATGTTCAAAATAATGAAAGCCAAAAAGCTGGCCTGTAAAATGAGTGGCCGAATGTATGGAATGAAGAAAATATGTGGTTAGGAAAAAAAGACGCTTATCTGTGGATTGATTGTAAGAAAAGTAAGCTAAGCCGTAAAGTGTGCCATGAAGTAACTACATTAGGTGCATTAAAAGAGAGTGCATTTCTGTATCTAATGAATGGCGCTCATATTCAGTAAATTACTATGGATCGAACAGATCAGATCAACTTAAGTCACTATGAAAGAAAATCATTGAACACAAGAAATCCAGTGCTCATAATGTAGCACAAAAATTATTGATACGTCTGAAAGCAATTAATTGAAAATGTTCACGAATAAATGAGTGCAGCCCACCGTGAAGCAACAAAAGCGAAATTTAGTTCAGCTTATTACATTGCGCAGAATGACCACCCTTAGAGTG
Organism: Periplaneta americana; assembly: GCF_040183065.1. Taxonomy (NCBI): domain Eukaryota; kingdom Metazoa; phylum Arthropoda; class Insecta; order Blattodea; family Blattidae; genus Periplaneta; species Periplaneta americana. Next base: position 75,281,971 of record NC_091119.1, read on the forward strand.
ACCATTTCGGTTTACTTGACCTTCAGAAGCTAAATGGAGTAGGCATTGCTGTTGCCTTGCATTTTCCTTAGAGCACTGTTGAGATTATAGAACATGTCTCTAAGGAAATGAAGGCTAGAATTATTAGAAAAATAAAGGATGTATCTGGGAAAATATCCGTTGTAATTGATGAGTCTACCAGCCTAAGTTCAAAATCAGTATTGACAGTCTATTTGAAATGTGAAATACGGAAAGAACAACCACCTAACTATTTATTTTTAGATCTAGTCGAACTTTCTGATCAAAAGTCTATGAGACAATATTTCAGAGTTTGTTAGCTGTCTTACCAAACACGGGTTTCATAATGAATACCTCTAACAACATTTGATAGGATTTACAAGCGATGCTGGGTAAACAATCTGGAGTAGCCCAGACATTTTCATTCCAGTATCCAAATATAATAATTTGGCATTATATAAGTCATCGAGTAGAGTTAGCTTTAGCCGATGCCTTGATGAAGTAGGTGGTGTCAAATCATTTTCAAATAGTCTTGGACAAGCTATACACTTTATACAGCAGGTCACCAATGAATCAACGTCAGTTGGCTGAATGTGCTGTACAGCTCGACCAAGCAATGAATAAAATCGGCTGTATTCTAACAACTAGGTAGGTGGCCAGTTAATTACGAATAGTTTCAACTGTTTGGTTTGGCTACAGTTCTTCATTTAGGTATTTTTTGAAAGCCAAAGAAGATTATGAATAGGTCGTCCACTGAAAGAAGCATGTATAACGGTTTATTCAGGCGATTTTCAGCTATACAGTTCTTACTGAATTTGGCCAATAATGTATGGCATTTTAGCAGAAGTATCTATTCTTCCTGAAAACTTACACAATAGAAATTCCTATATATTGTAGGCAGGGCTGGGCAATATTTGAAATACATTTGTATTTTGTAATTTGTAAGGATTTTCGAAAGTATTTTGTATTTAAATACATAAAATTGATGTATTTTGTATTTCAAATACTCAAAATACTTTCTTCTTCTTCTTCTTCTTCTTCTTCTTCTTCTTCTTCTTCTTCTTCTTCTTCTTCTTCTTCTTCAAGTTTTGGATTTGAAGAATGAACTTTTGTCTTATTTGCCTATCCATTTGAGAGTGCTAGCCATACACTTAGTTTTCTTGCCACAACCGATTTCCTTAATGACATAAAGAAATCTCCAACAGCATCAAGGATCTATCTCCCAACACTTGCTAAATGTTCAGCATTATGCAATGCGTTTAGGTGATCCAAATCCTCAGAAATTATATCAGTTGTCTTGAAATATTCATTAAAGTTTCCTTGCCCAACTCAATGGAATTCTCTTTATGACTCAATCTCTCAAATATTGCAATTCAAACACGTTATAAACAGTATATGTGAATAACTGGGATTGCCAACCTTCAAAGATGTTGAGTTTCAGTACCTTGAAGAATATTGTGCAGTTCAGAAACCCATTGCCGTAGTCCTTGATTTAATGCAAAATGAGATGATGTGCTATTATGGTCAATTTTTGCCCACATTAATTTCCCTCAAAAACAGATTATATATTCTGTTATCTAGAATCTACGCCACCTATTACAAGTAACTTCAATCCTAATAAGTTCGCTTTCATCAAGATTTAAAGTGATGTTTGATCTGACCCTAGAAGCAAACTGAGCTATTTTGGCAGCTTGCTTCCACCCATCATTTAAGATGGATGGCTACCTGACACTGCCTCACCAAACGATGAGAAAAGGATACAGAATATGTGCGTGAAATCAGCTGAGCAGTTCTCTGCTACACTTTTGGTCAGTTCAGACGATGAAGACAATGAAAACAATTTTTATGTTTTCAACTCAAGTATACCAGACTTTGAAAAGCAAAAGGAAAAGAACTTGTCTACTGTGGAGTATGAGCTCATACAATTCTTCAATGGCAAAGGGACAACCCTGTACACTCTAGAAAATTACCCAACAGTGAAACAAGCTTTTATAAAGTATAATACAAGTTTGTGTTCCTCTGCGCCTCTAGAAAGACTGTTCTGTTTTGCAGGATTTATTCATTCACCAGCAAGGGGATCCTCATCTGATGAACTTTTTGAGAAACTGTTGTTTTGAAAGGAAGCAGTAATTATTCAGATGTAGCATAATTTTATTGCTGACTGGGAAAAGGAAGAATGTTCAGTTACAGTGTTCATATAAAACTTCGAGATAAAAATACTTTTAATGTTAATATAATATTTTAGATTTTCAGTAATATTCTTATTTCTTTATATATTGTATCGAGTATTTGAAATACAAATGTATTTTGGTTAATTTTTTAAAAGTATTTTGTATTTGTATTTCAAATACTATTCTTTGAAGTATTTTGTATTTGTATTTGAAATACTTGGATGTCAGTATTTTGCCCAGCCCTGATTGTATGTATACTGACTAATTAAGTGATGCATTCTCAATGAGAAGCCTGGCTGGCGAGTTCTAGAGGTCCAAATAGCGATCAAGAATGGACAGTTTTGTTCCATACTATTAACTGATAACCTGAACGTGATTTTCATTAACCGACAACAACTTTAACCAACTACTTATAACAATATCTAACCATTAATCTACGTCAACTGCACTTGGTTTTAAAACTGTTGAATGCGAGTATGAAGAGCTCTTGAATCAAATCAAAGTTCTTGAATGTGACCAGTAGCCCTCCAATTTACCTGTGAGCTATGGCGAAGAAGAGATAGAAAAGCTCTTCAATATGTTTAAACTAAACACATTCAAGGTCAAAAATGCTTATCGAGATTACTGTGACAACAGCCACCATGTCCCCGAAGAATGAATTGCACAAAACGTATACCGTGCAATTCAGCTGAGTGCAAAAGGGGATTTAGCATGATGAACATAATCATATCTCTTACCAGAACAGGCTTTTAATATCACATGTATCTTCACTGATGTTCATTAAACTGCATGGGCCTGTTCTGAGAGACTGGAACCTGGAACCTTATATTTCAACGAGGTTGAGATCGCATGGTTCAACTGATGATACCAGAACTCGTGTAGCGGAATGGTCACATCAATATGTTGAGAAAAATGTATATGCTGGAATTTTGTTGTGTCGACGTATTCTTCACCGTGATATAGTATGGTTATACTGTACTTTTGTAATACAATGCCTTAACTTTACGGCATTTCCTTCTTTGTGTTATTTTTTGCATCCAAGACTAAACCTTCACCCTTCCCCAAAGGTTAAAAAACATAAAGAGCTCCGGCACTGTGAAGTTTGGGACTACAACCCAGGTCATTCGTTTCTGGGGACTATTCGAGCTTACGCATTGACAAGAAGCAGTGTGCACCATACTTTTCAGCTGAAGGAACCAAGTGCACGGCCTGATTCAAAAACTGTTTTTTGTAGCCTTAAACAATCCCATGAAAGTGAGAAAGTTCTTATTAATAAAAAGAAGAATGTTGATCTTAAGAAACTGATTCAATAAATCCCACCAAACAATGAAATACAGGAATGATAGGAACTAAGTACAATATATTCATTTATGTCTGTAATGACCACAATGATGGTAACGATGTCTAATCTGTTTAACATCATGTCCAATTATTATCATTTCAGAGGTTACAATTTAATTTTATGTTTACAAAAATGACAATCCTTTCGACACTTTTTTGCAATTTATCAAAAACCACACGAAGTGTAGTTAGTTCCTTTCATGACTCACCAATGGTGTATACAGAATTTTGTCAAGGGGTTTGGGGTCATTGTTAAAATGAATTGCAATGTCATCGCAGACGTAGTGTCCCTGGTAGGAGCCAAGAATCCCGTTGCCGCCATTGCAACGAGTATGAAACCCTTCCTCATGTTCTTGGTGTCTGCAGAAAAGGGGAACTATTGCGGAACAATCGTCATCACTGGGTTAGAAGCTGAATTGCTGAATGTCTCAAGAAGTCTGGAAAGTTTGACATTTATGAAGAAGTACATTGTATTTCATCCACTGGCTCCACCAAACGTGCCGACATCATAGCAATTGATAACAATCAAAAGATTGGCTTCATAATAGATTCCATTATAAGATTTGAGGGTGCCGAATTCCAACCACAAGAAGTAGATCTGGAAAAGAAAAGACATTATGAATCCTGCTTTCCTTATCTGGAAGAGAAATACCGCATACCCGTTTGTCACTGGGAAGTAATTGGCTTGCTCTTTGGTGCAAGCGGCACTATATCAAGATTTTGTATCAATTTCTTTCATCGTTTCCATATCGATCTTTTGGAACTTCAAGATATAGCCATTAATGTTTTAAGACATTCCTTGTTAATTGTAAATAACCATCTGTACAGCTCTATATATGAAAAATAAATTATTCATGTCGAGGATAGCTGCCCCCCAAAAATAAATTAAATTAAAATAAAATAAAACTAAAATTTAAATTTAAAATAGAATATTGTTCGTCTACAATTAATTTAGGTGCTGTTACCGCTCGGTACCCATTTTTCAAGGACAGCTATCCTTTTTGGATTCTTCTCTCATTATCAGTATGTGTATTATTATTATTATTATTATTATTATTATTATTATTATTATTTTACAGTATATTTATTAATATTATACTATGTTCTAATACTATGTTATAATAGAACATACTCATGAATATCCTTATAATGTGTTTGAAACTTAATTTTCCTCACAGCCATCCTATTTTTTTTTTTTTTTTTTTTTACAAATTTTGACTTCTGTTTAATTTTGTATAAGAAATGCTGTGTCATTACACGTGCAAGCACACACACAGATATATATTTGTGTGTGATAGGTAGGCAGTAGTAATCAACATAATAAAGCTAGCATTGTTCTAATTCGAACATACAGCAACAACTATGTCTTATGTCGATGTAGATTTTGTTACTATAAAAAATTAGAGAAGGGAAAATGATTACGGATTTAAAAATACTCAAATCTAAATCTGTGTCTCATCAATTCCTTTGTAATTATAATATACGAGATTATTTTTATTATTTTTAATTGGTTTATTTTACACTTTAACAACTGCGATGTTTATCTAGCATCTGAGTGAAACGAAGGTGATAATGCCAGCAAAATGAGTTCAAGATCCAGCGCCGAAAGTTACCTAGCATCTGTACGAGAAATAACGAAAAAGCACAACTAGTGAAATTAGATATATTTCTTATTTCATACACTGAACTGAAATTCGAGAAATTACACTAAAGTCCCATCGCTCTTATTTCCGGCAGCCAATCACGTTGTAGCTCAGCTACATTTAAACATGTATGTGTTTTCATTCGCTGCTGATGATGTTATGCACTTCCTAAGGCTCGATAAATAATATAATCACCCGCCATTTCGGCTCCTTCATTGGCGTTCACAGAAAGCACACGAGGACATTATTTGCTGCTCAATTACAGTGCATTTGATTTAATTATCATAGGAGCTACGAATGATAATGTTTAATGGTACAGCAAATATATTCCTCGTCTGGTAGCTCGGCAATGAAAGAACAAAAATGGCTAAAGATACTACCTACCTAGACTTTGGAGAGCCTTCACTTCCTAAGGCATAAGCAAAGAGGAGGAGTAATGCCGGAAATAACAATGACACGACTATAATATATTTTGTATGTTTATGGTGGATCAATAATTTTTGTTTTGATATACAAAGAAAAATTTAATTTTTCATTGTATATCAAAACAAAAATCTGCATTTAAAAGTCAATATATGTGATCTGTTTTTACAGGAAAGTGATATATACCATGCGTATTTTCCCAGCCACCAAAGAAATATCAGTATCCTGTTTACATTCACATGCACAAGTAGCGCACGCACGCACATACACGTCCATTACACCATTATATACTGCAGAAGTCCATTAAGGAGGAAGTGCATCAAAAATAATATACACCAATTTCATATGATATTTTTTTTACGTTAATGTGTTAAATTTGCGTATCTTTCCTACTAACTAAGCACATGAAAGGTCAGCATATTCTGTTGTGTTCAAACCTAACATTCTTGCATAATTTACTTCCTGAGTTCTTGGTCCTTGCGATATGTTGGTAGCGTACCCAAGGAACACCATTTTTAGTCACAAGCTCATGAACAGACTTAAATGATGACGACCATGCTAGGACAAAGGACAAGGCTTTTGAAATTGCATGGAAAATCAATATAGGAACATGGAATGTAAGGCATACATCACAAAATTAATGAATTAGAAGAAGAACTGAAAAAGAAAAAAGTAGATGTAGCAATAATTACAGAAACAAAATAGAAACAGAGAGGCAGTATCGATTTAAAACATTATACGATGATACACAGTGGAGTACATATAGATACAAGAGCTCAAGCAGGAGTAGCTATTTTAGCAAATAAAAAGTTAAAGAGGAAAATTAGATTCTATGAATGGATAAATGAAAGAATAATCAAAATACAACTAAGTATTCAAAGAGGATATCTTACTGTACTGGGAGTCTATGTACCTGAAGAAGGCAGAAAGAAAGAGTCAGTTGATTTTTATAAGCAATTGCAAAAGATAGTAGATAACACAAATAAAAATGATTTTCTAGTAATAGCTGAAGATATTAATGCACAGATCGGCAAAGTACCAGTTCCAAATGTTTCAGGGAATAATGGTGAACAAACTCTCAATTATAATGGGAAGAGTTCATTAAACTTCGCAAGTTATAATAATCTTAGAATTACAAATACATTCTTCAGACACAAGGATATACATAAATACACAAGGACCAAAGGATGATCATATTCAATCATATATTATATTATTGTAAATCAAAAAATGAGAAACCTAGTAATGGATACAAGAATATTTAGAAGTAGTGATATTTATTCTGATAATTACTTACTAATTAGCAAAATAAAACTGCTAACAAAATGGTATGACCACTGGAGAAAACAAACGCAAATGAAACAAGAAGAAGCATACTATAATGTGAGACTTCTAGAAGAAGAATCAATAAAGGATTTATATAAAAGAAGAATAAATGAATATATGAAGAAAGAACATTATAAGGAAGATACTGAACAAGAATGGAAAAGCATAAAAAAATATTTATTTTATTTATTTATCTAATGGCTGTTAAATTGATTATAGAATCATCAATCTTCAAAGAAAACAGCAAGTGAACAAACATTAAGAAACAATTTTATAGAAAAAGCATCTTCTTTCTGGCTTTCCAATAGCATTTCACTTTTGTGAGTGACTGTAGGCCAGGACACAAACATAAAACATATAATTTATAAATCAGCATGAAGTCATAGGAACAAAGAAGATGACAAAAAGGAAAAACGCCCTAAGAGTATGGGACCAAGGAATAGACAAGTTAGTCAAAAATAAGAATAAGACTTACCTAAAATATATTAATACCAGAACAGATGAAAACAGAATTAATTATAATAAAATGACAGCAGAAGTGAAACGATACACAAGAGTGCTTAATAAAACACATAGGGACAAATATATAGCAGAACTAGAACATAACCTTCATGGAAGACAAGATAAAATATATAAATTTATGAGAAATTTAAACTCCAGAGAAAAAGACAAGGCAAAAATGGAAATAATCAATGATGGAACATTCGAAAAATTTTACAAAGATTTATAGTACCGGTATACAGATAACGAATAAAATAAACAAACACAAAATAATATGGACATAGCTGAAATAGACAAATTAGAAATAGAAGAATTATTTGAAAGTCTTAAGGGAAGTAAAAATAGAAAAGCTTGCGGAATAGATAATATAAACACAGAATTATTCAAATATGCTACAAAAGCACTACAAGAAAGACTACTCAATTTTGGAAACAAAGAATAATACCTGAAGAGTGGAAAACAGCAAAGGTTATATCAATATTTAAGATAGGAGAACGAACTAAACCAGAAAATTACAGATGATTAGTTTACTTTGCATGGCCTATAAAATATATGCAAAAATTATGTTTTAGATTAAATAAAATAACCGAAGCAATACTTCTAGAAGAACAAGCAGGATTTAGGAGAGGAAGAAGTTGTATTGACAATATCTTCACTTTAAAATAAATAATCGAAAAACGAAGGGAGCAAAATTTGGAGACCCATCTCCTGTTTATAGATTATTTGAAGTCTTTGACAAAGTATATAAAAATCGATACTATGGAATATGTTAGAAGTTAGAGGGATATCATTGCATTTAATACAAGTTATCAAAAGTATGGATGTATGACGGAACAAGAATAAAAATAATAAAAGATGTCCAATAATAATTAATAATGGTGTTAGAAAAGGTTGTATAAATATGGGAAATGCGTGTTAGTATTCGGTTGAGAAGCTCTTATCAACCAGTCTGCTGTCCAAAAATCTGAAAGTTAGAATTTATAAAACAGTTATATTACCGGTTCTTCTGTATGGTTGTGAAACTTGGACTCTCACTCTGAGAGAGGAACATAGGTTAAGGGTGTTTGAGAATAAGGTGCTTAGGAAAATATTTGGGGCTAAGCAGGATGAAGTTACAGGAGAATGGAGAAAGTTACACAATGCAGAACTGCATACATTGTATTCTTCACCTGACATGATTAGGAACATTAAATCCAGACGTTTGAGATGGCAGGGCATATAGCACGTATGGGCGAATCCAGAAATGCATATAGAGTGTTAGTTGGGAGACCGGAGGGAAAAAGACCTTTAGGGAGGCCGAGACGTAGATGGGAGGATAATATTAAATGGATTTGAGGGAGGTGGGATATGATGATAGAGACTGGATTGATCTTTTACAGGATAGGGACCGATGGCGGGCTTATGTGAGGGTGGCAATGAACCTTCGGGTTCCTTAAAAGCCATTTGTAAGTAAGTACTGTCTTCGCGCTACGAGTTGGCGCGGGGAGTAGATAGGCGGGACGGGGGAACTTTACGCTACACTCTGACCTGAAAACTTCGTCCACTTACTTGGCTACACGGGAACGGAGTCAGACATAAAAGATTCCGCATCTTCGGTGCTGTCGCTATGACTACCATTATCACATTTTTCAAAATTGCTGGAGTATGATCTGTCCATGATAATCGTCTGTTTATGTTCCAGCCGTGTATATTAATTCGAATCTCTCAACAAAGCCATTAGCCCCACCACCCCTATCCTGATGGACAACAATGAGTGTTCTGGACACATTTACGGTAGTCAAAACTCCCGTAATATTTTTATCGTACCAGAACTTGGGAAACGTTAAATTGGTAGGCCTATCTATCCGCATTTCGTCCAGATACAAAATCGGTTTTTCCACTTTCCTAAGCTTTCTTATTTGCTGTAGATATCTTCACGTATTCTAATTTATAGTGTTTTCCTCAATTTTTTTTTTTTTGCTGCACACTTCTTCCACTTGAAATCCTTTTTCTTCAGTATTCGTCTTAATGTTGTCTTTCATTTCAAATCAATTTTCTCTTGTAAAAGGGTGGATGTTTGTTGCAGCTTGGTACTATTTTTTTACTTGTTATTTAACGACACTGTAATAACTACTAGCTTCTTCAGTGTCGATTGAATTGATGATGGCGAGATGGTATTTGGTGAAATGAAACCAAGGATTCGCCATAGATTATCTGGCATTCGCCTTCCGCTTGGGAAAACCTCGGAAAAAACCCAACCAGGTAGTCAGCGCAAACGGGAATCAAACTCACTCCCGAGCACAACTGCAAATCAGCAGGCAAACGCGCTACCTCCTGAGCTACGCCGGTGGCCCTCTTTCTTTTTCAAATAAAGATTCTCAATTATATCTTTTTTGTCAATCTCCCGTCGAAGTCATCTACATTTGCGTTTCGGTAGTCTGGACGTTTACATTTTTTTTCTTCCTCAGGTGTCGACAACGCACTTTCTTCCGTGCAGTCTTTCATTTCATTCCTTATATGCTGTATTGTTCTTGTGTATAGATTAGAGTACTTTTCTACCTTTGCTGTAGGTTTCGTAAGAGGAATGCAAAGGCACTGTTGTTCTTTTTCTTCATCACAGAATTATTTTTCACTTCTAATAATATTCCTTTCTTCGCTATAGATTGTCAATCCTTGTTTCCTCTTTGTCGACATACAGTGTTTACAATAAACAAAAAACTGCTATAAACCTAAATAACAGTATACAATAACATAAATTCTATTAACTATATTATTATCAACACTATTAACACGAAAAGCAAAGGATAACTAAAGCAATACAAGATTTGTGGTATACTGAAAACAATTGTCTTGTTGAAACTAATAAAACACTACAGTAAAAACCCCACTATTATTTTCACAAAGTCGCAAAGATTCATAGACACGTGCAGTAGATGTTTGTGAAACAGGAATATTGCAGTGAACAGCGCGGTGCGCATGCACGACTGTTTCCCCTCCGCCCCGTCTAAGTACTTCAGCCGCCTTCTCCTGGCGTGACAACAGTAAGTAAGTTAGACAAGGTTGTCTTTTATTGACTGCTCTTTTTAATCTATTTATAAATGGGATTGTAAGAGAATGGAGGTATTCAAATAAAAAATACAGAATTAAAATCCTTATTGTTCGCAGACAACCGGATACTGATGACTACAAATGAAGATGATTTACAGAGAATGATCCACTGTCTAAATCAATTAATTAAACAATACCAGATGAAAATTTCTACTAACAAAACTAAAATTATGGCATTTAAAGGAAAAAGCCCAGTAAGATAAAAAATAGTGATAGATGACATAAATATTGAACAAGTATCACAATTTAAATGTTTGGGATGTACTGTCTCTCACCAATACAAAATAGATTTAAATGAAAAAATCAGTAAGTTTAACTTCATTACAGGAACATTAAGAAGAACACTCAAACATAAAGCTCGCAAAGATTCAATAATAAAATTATATAAATTAATGGCAATATCGACACTTACATACAGATCAGAAACATAGGTCAGAAATAAAAAACATATTTGAAGAATTCAATCAGTAGAAATGACATTTCTTAGATCCATAGCTGGATATACAAAACTAGATAAAAAATGTAACACGGACATTCGACAAGAATTACAAACAGAAGAACATTGAACTATCTTAGGGTTTGCGGATGACACTGTCATCATAGGGAAAAATAAACCATCTGCATTGGAATTATTAAGAATGGCTATCCAAAATTTCAAAGAGATTGGCTTAGAAGTAAATATGTCTAAATGTATGAGCATTAATATTCTTAAAGGTGAACTCCAAGGTGGATACTTCAGTACAGATGAGGGTGACTAAAAATGATATCCACCGGTGAGACAATCTGATGTTTAGGCGTAAATTATGAAAATGAGATTGCATTTAATCCTCTAATAGCTATGCGAATATTACGTCAAAATTTGGAATTACTCGCCTCTTCACCCCTTCTCCAAGCAAATCAGAAATTCTCTATCTTAAATGCTTCGATATGCCCTACACTCAGCTATCCTTTGCAAACTATTCCCCTTCGTCAGATTCCCCAAAAATTTCTAGAAGACTCTGACAAAATGATAAAATGCACTTTAAGGAAATTTTGCAACTCCCTGTTGATCTTCCTGACAATATGGTTTACAGCCCCAGAAAATTTAAAGGCTTGGGACTTTTCAACTCTCAATGGGAAGCAGTTCTGCAGCAAATTAATAATTTGAAAACACTATACAAATTAAATAATCCCTATATTCTAAATACCAGAAGTCCAATAGATGAAAGCAATACTGCTTAACCAGACTAAATTTAACACATGATGAAAGTCTCACTAACTTCCAAGACGAATTTCTTGATTCAAGGAAAGTGAGGGCTACGCTAAGAGATCTAGAATTTCAGAAATGGAGCGCGCTTTCTCAAAAAGGGAAAGGAGTTTCCCTTTTCACGGAACATCCTGCCACAAACCAGTGGATCACTCATCATGAAGGACTGAGCTGCAGTGGATGGAGGGATGCTATAAAAATGGTCAGTAATGTTGCGGTTGTATGCGTTATTCCAGGCAGATTCATGGACAGTAACCGTTGTCGTCACTGCTTCAACGAGATAGAAACTCTCGCATGGTGAGACATTACGCAATGCCAGGCATCACAAAATCAGGTCCGCAATCGCTCAAGCTCTTCAGACAAGGGATATACCACCTATGGAGAAATCCATGGTCTATCGGAAACAGGAGGCTGTCAGCGGGTTGATATATTAGACTTTAACAATACAACAGGCTATATAATAGATCCTACTATCCACTTCGAATTGAATAAAACTCAACCGGAAGATGTCAACAATGAGAAGAATCAAATTTATGCTCCAGCTATTCCTTATTATTTGCATATGTATAAGTTACAAAGCATTGAAATTATTGGGTTACTAGTGGGTGCTAGAGGCATGATTACAAAAAATGTATTAATTTCTGCAAAGAGTTCAATCTTGAATCCTCTTTGGCCAAGCCTGTTTCTTTGATAGCGCTAAAATATTCAATCTATTTTCTGAGAAATCACATATATAAAGTAAATTAATAACACAATAATAATAATAATAATATTTCTCACGAAAAATTTTCATAAAATTGTACATATTTACTAATACTTGTATATTTGGTATACTTTGTCCTTCAGGGCAACCCTTCTTTTAAGGGCAGTTTGTTTACATACATACTGTAATTAATAAATTTAGGAAAGACTGGCGACAACATGTAGATATAATGACAGACAGTAGATTTCCTAAGATGGCCTTGAAATATCAATCTAGAGGAAAAAGAAGTATGGGGAAAAAATTGTTCTTATGCAAATATCAACAGCATATTTATCATGTGCCAGATAATCAGAAACAAGAGCAAAGGACTTTCTAAATTTCATTATCACACTCCTTTTTAAACCAAGCAACAACTGTAAAAATAGAGATCTGACAATTGTTCCAATGAACGGCCTCTCTCTCGTCTTGTTTCCTTCAGGAATAATTTTCAGAAAAGTCAATTTGTATAATGGCTTCATTATTGTCAACATTATCTCCAGAACTGTGACTGCTGCCTTTTCACATACATATAGTTTAGGAAAGTGGAAGATTATCTGCAAATTGTTCTATGCAATCATCTTTCACCTAAATTTGGGCTCTTCCATCGCTTATCGTCCACTGATTCCACTCACATGATGAATTAGCCTGTTTGCCTGTTATGGCTATTTCACTTATCAGCAGGCACTTTCCACAGCCTGACTGCATGCATTCACTTCTATTCTAATCACACACAACTTGAGCTATAAATTTGCGAAACTCAATCCCAACAGGCACATGCTTCTTATGCAAGGCTTTGAGAAGGAATTTTATGTTTTCATGTATTATGCAGGTTCATACATTGTGGGGAAAGTCACTTCTCTTCCACTTTTAGTTTTTCTGAAAGCAGCTCTTTTCTCCCCATTTCTTTCTCTTTTTCTTTCCATTCTTCATATCGGCCCTGTTTCTTTATGCATTGCCTAAATTCACATTATCTTTGTGCTGATGATTTTGCCATAACAGAAACAAATCTTATTTAACACACTGAAATAGACTTAGCCTTAGCAACAACTACACGCACATTCACCTTCACCTAGGTCTCGATTATTACTGACCAAACAGTAGTAACTGAGAGTTTGAAGTATCAGAGGAAGACACGCCTTTACGATCTGACATTTTTGTCATGGCATCTGTATGCAGGAAAACTTATTTTAGAGAAAAATGGTTAAGTACCCTTTTGTTTGTACTATAATGTAGATTTTTAATCTGAAAAGAAATTTTATGCCACTGTTTATTACAGCATGCTGTTTATGAAAGTATTTACATGTTGAGCATAATGATCTGACCAGACTTACAGTGAGTAATTGCATGTCGTTTTAGGTGACTTAACTCTTTTGTAAAAGTTACAATGTATCATCCTTTATGCTGAAGAAGCACCAAAGTATGAAAAGGGAAAAATAAATCGCATAAAGTTAAATATTTACCTAGTAAAATCTCACTCTGCAGATTGTACCACGATTTCAACACGATGTTTATTAATGATACATTTGTTCATTACATACTTTCTTCAAATTTTCTTACTGAATGAGATACTTGAGGCACTTAACAACACATTTAATAAATACGAAACAACCCAACTATAGTTTCAGTTTTTACCCTTCGAGTTGACATATTCATGGAATCACTTTTGAATTAAGGTCCTTCATACAGTTGCCTGGAAAAGAAGTGTTACAAGAAAAGTTGTCACAAATGGTTGTATTATGCAAAATAACCATGACAAGATGCAAAACTACACACAATTTCATAAAATATGTCTATTTGTGTTGTGTGACTAATACAATTCTTGTTATGTGACTAATATTTGTCATCACCTTATACTGTCATTTTTATTTTGTGACATTATGGAAGTTACAGTACGAGGAATATGGGCATATCTCTCAAAAAGGTACTGTTTTTTTTTTCTGGTGGGATGTGCCAGAGCAGCATTCAGGTACTTTTTTGTTGTATTTTTCATCATGGCACCGAGAATGTGTTAATTATGTTCTTAAAGTAATTTTGCTTTGAATTCCGCTTAGACCTTGAAAGTCTTAAGTTAAATCTAAGTTAAACGAAAAGGAGGTTAAAAAACGACAAAATTTCAGTGCACTGGACAGTAATCATCTCCCCATCTGCTATGGTATTCCACCACATTTTTCTCCAGAAAAAAAAAAGCACTGCACAAAGGTGGCCTATTATCTGCGGGTCTCACTTTGTATAAAGAGAAATTGCAAGTTAAAGGAATAAAGATTTACTAAGAACAACTTTTGAATATCTGTCAAACCTTAGAAGATAGAAAAATAATTTGAGACTGTGTATACTGATACATAAACACCATCAATACTTTCCAAGATACTTATGGTGTAATCTGTCTTAAACAGACCCTTCATTAAATGGAAATTTGTCTTAGACTGAAATATTTTCTGAACCCATAACTTTAGGGCTCAAATATATGTTAAACTATCTAATGAAGTAATGGCAATCAAAATAAGTCTTTATACAGAAAATTTCAAATGTTCCGAGGTGTGTCATTAGAAAAATTTTAGGCACCCTATACATTCTACAGGCTTTTAGTTTGGCATAATTATATTTGACCCTGGTATAAAATTTTGGGCATTTTCAGATGCAACACATATATTTAAATGCATACAGAATAATTTCCATGATAAAGTGCAGATGTACGACAATGGTGAATATGTTAATTATTTATTTTACAGGAAAGTGTACAAAGTGATTCATCTGCCGAATTTTCTGGTATGAAGGTTTGTTATAAACTGACCTCTGCTTATTTGGACCCTAATTCCTTCCAATGAATGAATGTGAGGTTGGCATTCCAGCTATTTAGCAGATCTTTTGCTAATGGAATACAGTTTTATCGGGCATTAATTCAGAGAGACATATGAAACAACAGAAAATTTCACAAGGCACTTAAACTGCTTGATTGATGCATTGAATTCATCTATTCCTATACAGGTACTATATAAAGGTTCAGATGCATATGTAACTTTAATAAAGTGGGAAAATATCCTTAGAGGCAATCAAAATACCTCTGCTTCTGAAAGAACGCTGGAGCCATTAAAGCCTAAGTCCTTACATTAGAAAGCACTTTAGAAGTGTCTGAATATTTGTGCGAAAATAAACACAAATATATGTTACAGTAAAATTTAACCAAGACCCTTTAGAACGTCGATTTGGTATATTGCGATCATTAAGCTATGATGATCATCTGTCAACTGTTGACTTTATACATCTACATTTATGTTGCAATCAATTTACATACCAGCAAAACTTGCTTTGTCTACCGACGGTAACTGTGAGTACAGATCTGAATCCCCTCTAATGTCTTTTGTTAATCAAATGTGATCTCTTGCAAGAATAACTGAAAATGAAAATATTGCACTGACAAGTTAAGGATAAATTGAGGGGAAAAATTGTTCTTCTTGAAAATGAAATTCAAATATCGGACTGGAAAAATAATTTACCTGACTTAAATAGATAAAGTGTTGGCAAGGTATGCTTAGTGTATCATTTAGCAGCAGTGGTCGGCAAAAATAACGTCATATAACATACAGCCTGCAATGCACAGCAACGGAGTCTGGTAGGAGGAGGGTGGAAGATACCCAAACTGCTTAACTTTCAATGAACAATTCATGGGGAGTAAGGGGAGAGAGATCATGCCTTACCCTCGACCCTGCTTGTGTATTAAGGGGTTGACCACTGATTTAGCAGGATACATAGTGCGACATATTTTGCCAGTAATGCAGTGTAACATGTGCCTCACTTTTTCTGTGATGAACCAACTGATAATGTACCAGCTTCACTAACACTAATCGAAGATTATGGTTTTAGCAAGGGAGGTACTTGTCTTATCTATGCTTCGAAAAGTGTTTATGACGTATTGCGAGTGGAAGAAGTTGTCACTGAAAAACTGTCATGTGCTAATACAGTAGTTTATGGGAGATATCTTTTTCGAGTGTTTGGATAATTTAAATGTAATTGCAGTAAAATCGTTGCAGTTAAGATGCTGTGAAAATCATGTGTTGTGTACAATTCCTAAACTTGTTTTTCACTATCTGAAATATCCACACCAGGGAAATGAAAACGGAGTTATCTACTTCGAAGACAGCAGAATCATCTTGCAAGTACTCCAAACTGTCCAACTGCTAAACTCCTCTACAAAACATAAGTTCTATGCATTTGTTTCTTACGTACTATAGTTACACATGCATGCTCTCTCTCCATCTCAATATATGGCTGTAGTCTCAGGCAGCATTAGTGCCATCTGAGTGGCGGGCCAAGTTAACTCAAGGAGAGTGCACACTTTCTCTTCTATATGTTTTGGTGTAATGTTTGTATGTGTTCAGTTATAGTGTAAATACTTAAATAAGTAAGATATTTTATTTTATATGAACTACGTGCCTGTACCTGGTTTAATTTTTATAGAACAATAGAGGGTTGGCTTTATCATAAAATTTTCCCAGTTCCTTGTGATTTCGTTATATTGTACTAGGAATAAGGATCACACAGGTCTAGGTTATTAGACTTAAACTACATTTCTTACCCTTTCCAAAGAAGGCTCTCGTGATTGCTTTTCTTTATTTCCGCAAGACTGCAAATTGTCCTCTTGAATGACATCTGATTTATCAGCACCAGAAGCAGAAATGTCTCTTAAATCACTTGGTAACTCTTCAGTGGTCCTGTCTGTACTCTGTCCTTCTAGAATACTTACTCTTTCTTTTTGCTTCTTAATCTCTTTATTATCTAACTGTTGTGATTTCATTCTATCATTCTTTTCCTCTTCTAGATTTTGTTCAGCTGAACTCTTGGGTAATTCAGAATTCTGTGCAACATGAAAAGCAGGCTTTTGTGAATTCTCCTTCTTTTCCTCCTTGACTATTGGCTTCTCGACAAATGCCTCTTCAGATTTCGATTCTTGCTCACTGATTAATATGGATTTGTTTGAGCTTTCATCTTTTTGGGATTCTAAACCTCGTTCTGATGACGGAACATCTTCCTTTGAACTTTCTTTTGACTCCTTTGATAGATGCTGCACTCCAACACTTCCTGTCTCTGAACTAGAAGATCTGACAGCCATTGGCTGATTGATAGGAATCTGGGAAGAATTTTCTTGAGGAACTGTTTTTTGAATATCAGTATCTGGAGACTTTGTCTGACCCTGGCTGCTAGCTGCATCACTTGGAAGCTCTGATTTCTCTGACTTTACTTCAATATACTTCAGTGTCACTTCCTGAGGAGCAAAACAAACAGTCAAAATATTAATAGTAACTCTAAAGAACTTTCAGTATTACTGTCATTCTTAAATCTTTTTGGTAATATGACAGGCATTGGGATAGAGTTATCATGTTTTTAGAATTCTAATAAAGAATGAGATATTTATCTCAAGAAAGATGCAAAAAATTTTGCCAGAGCAGCAAGTGCATCATGCCACATCATTACCATATTCTTGTATGTATAAAACACTCACAATGAGTTGTTAATTACAGTGGTCTACATCAGGGCCGGATTTAGATGCTTGTTCGCCCCTAGGCCAACTTCTTCTCAGTGCCCCCTTCCCCTGATCAATTCAGAATCGCACATTTTTCGTAAATTTAAACACTAGGCATACCTATTAATACATGCACATTATTATAAAATGCAAACAAACAGAAACAAGACTATGGTAGATATAATGGTATTGGAATTTTAAAAAGAGTCAAATTAGTATAGTACAAACTACTGTACATATTTATGTTTACATTTTACTCACGTTTTTGTTTCTAATTCGATGTTTGTTTTCTTTGCGTTTTCTGAGCAGGTATTCTTGGTGCACAATAGTGAATATTAGATTTAGGCTACATAAGAAATTCATATTAGAGCTTCATTAGACCATACCTCATAGTCGAAAGCAGGTTTCTTTGGTAATGCTACTAGTTTTTAGCAATAAAGTGGATATTTACAAACACACTTAAAATTTTAAAGTTATTTTTGTCTTGCTTTCCTAGAAGCAAACTTTTTGACAATCTGTTCGAAGCTACAACTTTTTGTGATGTCATTCTCTATGCACAATATGAATAAATTCGATAGTCACTCCTGGTTCATTGTGGAGGCAAACAAGTTTTTTACGCGCTTTAGGGCTGAAAAGAATATTTCGCAGCTGCAGTTTGGCACTGCTGTTGATAGGAACATTCTTACGGCAATCTTATATTTGGGTAAATGCTATGAAAACAACTTTCCTTTAACCAGGTAAACAAAAAAGCATGGCTTGCTGAAATCTTTGCGTTATTGATAAGTATGTGTTCTTTAAAATGCAAACACTCTTCATAAAACTGTTTCTCAAGTTCAAGGTCATCCAAAATGTGCTATTTAATATTTCTTGAGATGATCATTTCAGGCAATTTCGTAAGAAATCCAAATAATCCCACGAGTTCTTGATAAGCTTCTTGACACTTTTTTAACTCCATTAATAATTTGTCTATTATTACCAAGAATGTGTTAATTCGGAAGTTTTCAGGCACAGTATATTCATAATCGTTCAACAAGTTTGACCTCTTCCTCTTACGGCTGCAGTCAAAGTGATATTCTTTATCTTCTAAAATCATTTTAGCATTATTTTCAAAATAACTGTAATTAGAAGAAGAAGAAGAAGAAGAAGAAGAAGAACAGACCTCATGTTTTGAAAGTAATCAATCAAAGATGCATACATTTCATTAACCAAGTTCAGATCCAAATTTACACGTCAAAGTTTTGTACTGTTATTGCAAGTTATCTTGAACTTCCTGAGCGGGGACAGAGGGACAGAAGGAAGGAAGCACGTAACGTGGGTGGCCAACTGAGTTGTTTGCGCATGCTCCGCATCATAAACTGTTGCCAAGAAACATAGAACTATTTCCTTCACTGCGTACTGCGTAGTGTTAACATGGAGCAGCAACCGCAGGGTAGTAATTATGGTGAAATCACACCACCGCAGAGAAAAAGTAACGCTGTTATCAACAGCGGAGAAAGAGAAATTATCGCAAATATTATAATCAAGTGTTGCGAGGCGGAAAAATGAAACAAATGTTTCCTGGAACCTCTTGATAAGGAATATGAGAGAACGGCTAAATACTCTGGCAAAAGTATTAGTTCCATGAAGAGAATTAAGAATAATATTGAATTACAACCGAATGAATCTCACACTACTCTGGGAAAGAATAGATATGTAATGTTTAGAAATTATTGATATAATAGTGTACAATAGTGTGTGTACTGTAAGCGACATAATGAATTACTGTTGTAAGTTATTATTTTTGTCATAGTTATTGTTTCATTCCAGAATTAGGACTTGTGTAAAGTGTTCAGAAAGTAGTACCTACGATTAAGAAGATAATTCCGAATGGATGACGCCATTGACGAAATAATAATTAATTTTGGACCAAACGATGAAGACGATGACGATGATGGCAGCAATGATAGGGATATGGATTATGTATAATTGTAAATTAATGTAAATTCAAATAATAAGCTTGTAAAAATATTGTTATAAGAACATGTACAGTTACCCTTAAAAAGAATGAGACGATTCTTGGTCGTCGGAAGTTAAAGTTCTACAGCGCGGTTCACTCGATATCGACATAGCAATAAGTACCATGACAAATAGAACAAGAATTGTTACAAGGACCAAAACAAGGACAAGGACCAGAATAAGGATCACAAAGAAGACAGCCATTTAAGGCCACGATTTCACAACATAGCTCGGGTCACAAAATATCATTGCTTCTCTGCACCGAATGGCAAATGCCTGCTATGAGATCTACATTCTGGACTGCTGCTGTCGCTGTCTTGTCTCGGTAGCCCATATAGTAGCGTGTTCGATCCCAGGTAAAACTTTTTTTTTTAATGAGGTGTAACTAATTTGTTCAGAGTTCCTCGACTGTCTAATTTGTCGAAAAATATGGACTAATTTATGCCCAATTTCTAGGTCTTACAAATGGGCTGAACCTCGTCAAAAAAAAATAAATCTTATTTGGAAGTTAAAAGTATTCTTCCTCAAACAAAAATCATAAGAAACAAAAAGAGACCTGTTAACTTAAAATCTTGTCCACATGCCATCAGCTTCTATTACAGCTCTAAGTCGATCGGGCATGGATGTCACGAGATTGTGGAATAAGTTCTGATCCCCAGCAAGATCTTCCCAGGTGTCAACAACTTGATCCCACAATTCGTCTCGACTTCGAGAGCGTCGGTGGGCATAGGTGGCTATCCTCTTTTTCAATTCCGCTTATAAATTTTCGATGACATTCAAATCAGGTGACTTCGAAGGCCAATTAATGATTTCGATCTCGGGTCTCCTTTGAAATCATCTTTGAATGCTTGCAGCATAGTGCACAGGATGGTTATCCTGCTCGAACAGAAATGTTCTTTTGGGAAAACGTTCTCGGGCGGAAGGAAGAAATATATTTTCCAGAATGTGCTCGTAAGTTCCCGCATTAAACCGGCCATCGATGCGTTCTATAACGCCAGGTCCATCGTAAGACATCCACCCCCAACACGATATGCTAAAGCGCCCCGATCTTTCACGTCGGTGCAAATAGCGCTAATCATGTCGGAGACCATTCTCACAATAGACACAGACAGGACCTTCGTAATCACTCGAGACGGTTGTTTCGTCGGAGAAAATTACATTTCTCCAATCGAAATCCACTCGATTGGTAGCGAAGGCAAGACGGTCGACAGCTTGTGCTTCCCCCAATATTCCCATTTGCGCAGCCCTCCGGCTCCTAACACCGTGGTTCATCAACCTGCTGATCACAGTCTGTGAAGAACCGGGAAAGTTAGATGCTGCTCTTATTTCGTTAGCAGTCCGAAAGGGGTCCTGTCGAACTGTCTCAAATAAGAGAGCTTTCTCTTCCAATGAAGAAATCCGCGGACGCCCAGGAATAGGGCGATTTTCGACCTCCCCTAAATTTTGGTAACGATGAACACACCTCGCGGCTTTACTTCCAGGAACACCGACCAAACGGCAAGCAGATCTAGCCCCATATCCAGCCTCAACTAGAGCTATAACTCGCTGTCTCATGTCACGTCAGTAAAAGTAAATTAAATTCACTCCTTGAAACTGGAAACCTTAGTTGTAGAGTCATTTTCCCACCAGCATACAAGCTGAAGTAGCACAGCCATTGATAAAAGTTTTGTACACAGAATTAGACTGAATTCCTATTCGACAGAACCTATAATCAATGGTTTGTCTGAACATGATAAACAAATCCTAAGTGTTTCCAATGTCACTGAACAATTTCAAAATATTAATTTAAAAACTAAAGAAGGATAGTAAATGCTGTATCTAGTGATTATTTACATTTATGTCTACAAAATGAATCTTGGAAAAACGTATATGATACTGGTACTACTGATATTAAGAGTAAATGTGTTGTATTTTTCACTTAATTTCAGAATCACTTCAGTGGATGTTCTCCACTCAATGTTGTGAAAAAATTCAAAAGTAAAAATATGTAGATAACGCAGAGACTTAAAAATCTCATGTATTAAAAAGAAGAATCTATATGTAATGAGTTGCAATGTATGATCCTCATGTTCTTAAATACTACAAGAAGTATAGTGTAATTTATAAAAAATTATAAAAGAGGGAAATAGAACACATTTGAATAGAAAGTACGAAATTCAGATAATGCAATTAAAGCTATTCGGAATATTATTAAAGTTAAACTTGTAGATATCCTAAGAAAGGAAATATTTTTTCATTAAAACCAGTGATTATAAAGTAGAGGATCCCAAATCTATTGCAAATTCTTATAACATCTTATAGTATATAGTACAGAAATATTATTGACAACTTAAGTATTCAAGATTTTGCAAATGATACTGCAATTGGCTACTTAACAGATGCATTTAATAATTAGTATTAATATATGTAATTAGTGAATAACTGCAACAGTGCTTTTTCATTCAATCATAACATGAATAAAATTGAATGCACATTAAATTAAACACTATTGCAAACACGTAGATAAAATAGTTAAAATCAACTGAAGGGGTGAGAATGAAATAATCCAAAGCCACACTTTTAACAAAAATTGTTTTGTGCGAGTGCATTTCTTACACATATGGGAAAGCTACTAATAAAATATTGTAATAATTACTCAACAAATGACATAGCCTAAGGACTCTAAACCTTTGTAAACGTTTGTCTATGTGGCTTAAGAATATTTTTTAATTTCATTTTAATTGTTAGTTTTTAATATATATGCATTTATATGGTATATATGTGTGTGTGTGTGTGTATAAATGCATTCATTATATTAACGTTTATAATATTATAACTTGTAATTTTGTATTGTTTGCGATCATTAACACTTAATCCGAGGACTTTGTAAAACTCTATTTCAACGTTACTTAGCTATTTCAACATTATTTAGACGAAAAAAATCGTTGTGTAGACTAAAAATCGAACTCGCACTCTTCTACACAACACGCAGAAGTCTTAGCGTCTGAGCTATTGAAACAACACGAAAGCTTTCCTTTCTGTGCGGAGTGTCGATCTAGTTATGAAGGTCCATTGTAGATTTAACTACACGATTTATGTATATATTTATCTTTTATTTACGTAATATCATATTTTTTGCAGTTTTTGAAGTGAATTTCGGAACGATGCTAGTAACAAACCAAATAGCCTGAATTTAAGTAACTCAATATTCGTTATCTCGTGTATCAGTGCTCTGGTCTCCGATCATGCGCAGTGTCTTACATCTGAGACTTAGGAATATTCAATTGTCTCATTCTTTTCCAGGGAAACTGTACATATCAACTGTAGGTGTAAATCATGTAGGCCTATATAATGTACAGAAATAGTTGTAATAACTCCACCATTGCCGGTCCCCAGCCCGGAGGAGAGAGGAGGAGTGTACACACGATTATATTTAAATATTTACTCATTAC